>NW_024070211.1:83952957-84138833 GCF_014754425.2 Oryx dammah
TGGCAACCCACTCCAGTGTTCTTGCCTGGAGAATCCCAGGGACGGGGAGCCTGGTGGGCTGCTGTCTATGGGTTCGCACAGAGTCGGACACGACTGAAGTGACTTAGCAGCAGCAAACAGGTATCTTGGGGCTTCCCTGGTAGCTCAGAGGGTAAAGCATCTGCCTCCAATGCAGGAGACCCGGCTTCGATCCCTGGGTCGGGAAGATCCCCTGGAGAAGGAGATAGTAACCCACTCCAGTATTCTTGCCTGGAGAATCCCATGGACGGAGAAGCCTAGTAGGCTACAGTCCACAAGGTCACAAAGAGTCGGACACGACGGAGCAACTTCACTTTGTTTTCTTTCTTAAACATCTATCATAGATTAGTGAAACTAGGTTTTATTGCCTGTATCTAAAAACCATGGTATTTATACCTACAATGTGAGTTTATTGCATGAGTTGGGTAAAGGTTTATAAGCTCCTAGATCAGTACATGAAATATATTCTATTTTCTATATTTGTTAGCTTAGTGCTTCTCAAAGTTTACTGTTCATAATAGTCATCTGGGGATCATATTGAAATGTAGAAACTGACTCAGTAGGTCTGGAATGGGGCCTGAGATTTGGTATTTCTTATAGGCAGATGGGTGATATTCATGCGTTCTGAGTATCAAAGATGTAGGTGAGTGATTTATCTAGTCTTGAGGTGAGTAGAGTTTATGAGGTCTTAGCCATGATTATCTTTTACTAATATCTAGAAGTTTATAAGAGAGGAGCTGTGCAGAATCATTTTATACATATTTCTTGCCTATAAACTCTCTTGAGGTCTGAAGGAATATATGATGCATCATAGGAATAACCAATGTGTAATCCAGAGTCTGAAGTCTAATCCATAATCCCACTAATCTTTTGGGTGATTTTCATTTACACTTTGGCAACCATTAACGCAATTGGGAGAAATGGGAATTTGGGGGAAATAAAAATTTGTTTTGTAAATTCAAAAAAGGTTTCCTATTTAGACTAAAAAGTGCTTTCATAATGAAGCCAATCTGGTATGTCTTTGGGAAACCACTTCAGGAGTCATTTCAGAGAAGGTATTTACTGCTTACTATGAGTCTCCTGGTGGCTCAGACAGTAAAGAATCCACCTGTAATGTAGGAGACCTGGGTTCCATGCCTGGTTTGGGACGATACCCTGGAGAAGGAAACGGGAATCCACTCCAGTATTCTTGTCTGGAGAATTCCATGAACAGAGAAGCCTGGCGGGCTACAGTCCATGGGGTCACAAAGAATCGGACGTGACTGAGTGACTAACTCAGAATTGCTGCTTTTGAACTGTGGTGTTGGAGAAGACTCTTGAGAGTCCCTTGGACTGCAAGGAGATCCAACCAGTCCATCCTAAAGGAGATCAGCCCTGGGTGTTCATTGGAAGGAATGATGCTAAAGCTGAAACTCAGCTTTGGCCACCTGATGTGAAGAATTGACTCATTTGAAAAGACCCCGATGCTGGGAAAGATTGAGGGCAGGAGGAGAAGGGGACGACAGAGGATGAGATGGTTGGATGGCATCACTGACTCAATGGACATGGGTTTGGGTGGACTCCGGGAAATGGTGATGGACAGGGAGGCCTGGCTTGCTGCAGTTCATGGGGTCACAAAGTCAGTCAGACATGACTGAGCAACCGAACTGAACTGGGCTGAGTGACTAACACACTAACACCAGTGTTTGCCATGCTCAGCAACAAGTTGCTGCAGAAACATTGGTTGCAGTTATTCATCCTGTTACGAAGTTTAACCTTCTGAGCACTGTTGCCTGTGAACATTATGCATAAACCTTTTCTTTCTCTCTAGGATTTTCACCAGTTTTTTTTTTTTTTTTCTGATGTTACATATGTCCTCAGATATCAGTGGGATCTTGTCTACTTGATTTAGTATTTTTTCTGGAAGTGTGTTTTCTCTCTCATTCAATTTTATTCAACGCCAGGCTGATTGTACTGGTTGCTAATATAGGGACAACCTAATCTGGAAAAGAATACTTGTGACACAATATTTATTTCTCTGATCCTGAGTCTCTAATGATCAGTGAATATAAAGAAACTCCAGTTGGGAATTAAGATTTTGGAAGAGTCACTTTCTAGAAACAAAAATTGTCATGGCAAAAACCAATGATATCATTGCAAAATCAAAGGGGAAAACCCCCCAGCAGCTCTACTACTTTGTCTCTTGACTAAGCTTAAATTTACTTTAAGTATATTATTCTATGACCAGCCCCTCCTACTGGTTAACTAGTTCAAATTGCCATGGTAGAGTTGTAGACTTTTCCCTGTATATTTTGCACATGGTAATAGCTCACCTATTCAGGGATGTGACTGATGTTCAGAAGAATGTCATGAATAAAGAAGTACTATAATGTGTATATGTCATGAATATGGTACACTCATATATACCCCCAGAGAAGGCAATGGCACCCCACTCCAGTACTCTTGCCTGGAAAATCCCATGGATGGAGGAGTCTGGTGGGCTGCAGTCCATTGGGTCGTTCAGAGTTGGACACGACTGAGCGACTTCACTTTCACTTTTCAATTTCATGCACTGGAGAAGGAAATGGCAACCCACTCCAGTGTTCTTGCCTGGAGAATCCCAGGGACGGAGGAGCCTGGCGGGCTGCCGTCCATGGGGTCGCACAGAGTCGGACACGACTGAAGCGACTTAGCAGCAGCAGCATATATACCCCATTCATTGACAACAGCCATAGGCTCTCACTCATGACCAGTTTAGTCTTCTAGCTCAAGTGTCTGGTCTCCTGACTAGCATTATACTAGAAATAACAAGATAGAAGGGAGTAGAGATTGTTATAAGTAGCTTGGAAGCTTATGGAAAAGGAGAATTTTAAGTCCACAAAATGAGATACAAAAATGGAAAAAGAATTTTTAGTCTGAAATATTTACTCTGGGAGCCAATAGCTCTCTATATGTCAGATCTATAGTACAAGATAGTTCAGTTGTGAATGGTCGTAGTGGCGGCCTGGAGTAATCAGGAAAGGCTAGATTTGTTTTTGGTTTACTCTGTTTTAGCAAAGCCCAACATTTATGATAATATTTTAAAGGCATTCGTTCAATGAAGATTACTTAAACCTCATCGTTGATAATGAGGCTTTATTTCTTAAAGCAATACACTTTTTTTCTTGTTTATGCCAGATAAATCAATCATTAATTTAATCTATAAAAGAGAATGAATTCTGAATGAGAAAGGGGAGGTTTAGAAATTCAAGTTTCAGGGGTATAATAACTTTTGATTTATATTCAAACTTTGTGTGGAAATGTAAAATTTATTCTTGTCCTGGGAAATGAAGTAAAGTGCAATTTGGGAGTAATTTTGACTAAAAGTCTGAGTTTATAAACTCTAAGTGCTGCAAAACTGACAGAATCTGCGAGTTAATATTTATCCTGTACCTTGCTACCTTCTGATGACAAGTACCACACAAATGTCAAGCACAATGAACTCTGTGGAATTTTCAGTTTGCTAACAGCAAACTGCTCAGTAGCTTATTATAAAAAGTGTTCCTTTTGTGGTAACAATAGCACTGGTTTATGCTGATGTTTGAATCCATTAGTAAAATCACTTTTCTTACCTGTCATCTTTCTCAGAGTCTTTCTGAGTTTTAATATGATCAATGAAACGAACTATTGTTTGGTCTAAAGTATTCTGGCAGAAACTTATGTCTGAGTAACCAGAGTGAAAAGTATACTTGAAGTCCTATCAGGTGAATTCTTTACAGAGAGTATATACCATCTAATATTGTTACACAGAACTCGAGGTTTTGCCTTGACAGTGGGGCCTGACTCTAGTGGCACCTGCCCCTTGGAGGTGGGTCTCTAAAGCCTGCAGTATACCTTTATCTGTCTTCCATGAGCAGGGAAAGCCAGCTCTAAATGGTCTTCACTATCTGGGGCTATTGGGAGTATGGTGTTATCTACTTTTTTTGGTTTGTTTAACTGGAAGATAATCCACTGTTTTGAAGGTAAGATACTGCACAGAAAAGCTTTCTTCTGGAACTTCTGGAACCCTTGCATTAGTTATGTTCTATTATATATATTTAGAAATCTAACATTTTAATGATCACACATCTACAGTGTAGGAAGTAGCCCATCCAACACTGAGTCAATGAATTTTGATAGCAGTCTTATAAAAATAAGATGTAGAATTATCTAGTGAAGTCAGTAAGCAGAATAAACTAATAACATCCTCTCTCATACTCATACCCACACTCATTTACACACAGGCACAGGCATATACATATATTCACACATACTTGCAATCACAAACACACTGATTTTTGCCCCCAAATTCACATAGAAAGCAGGAAGTTTAAAATTCTCATGAGAAATGACTAGTTTTTAAGAAAAGTTAGTTTAGGAACATAAGAAACTAATAAATAATTGACAAGTTGAAAGTGCTTATATAAACAGAAGTTTAAAGACTAGACCAAAATGTATTGCTAAATTAGTAAGTATAACTAATTGCTAAATTAGTAAGTATAACAATTAACCTAATGTGTATGGTAAATACTGCCTCATTCTCCACTTCTGAACTCCCTTGTCTTTTACCCCACCCCAGTGGTATCATGTAGAGAAATTCAGATAATTTTTGTTATCTTTACTTTGGAGAAATCCCCAGATCATGATCCTTTCTGACTACAACTTTTGACATTTTCAGTTTTTTCTGTGTTCCTGAAGACTTTTCAACAGCAATATTTGAAAACAGAGCTGTTGGTCTTCCAAGCTGTACTCTATTTTTTTTTTTTTTTTTTGGTCTCTGAATCTTTCCAACATTGTCATGCTAGTTCTTGAAGCTTGGAGTTACCCAGGTGGTAGTTATTAACTGACGTGTCATGGTTCATTGTGAACAAGCTAGGTCAACAAACTTGTTTTTCATCATGACTGGTTTTAATTTGAAAGGGAGCTTGTTACGTATTTGATAATGCTTCACTGAGGTTCACCTATTTCAGGTAGATTAATAGCTTGTTCAGGGATGAGGAGCCCAGGGGCCCCGATGTAACTGTGTGCTGTTGGGTTCAAGGTTCAAACTTCAGAAAGTATAAAAATCCTTGTTTTTCTTTTACCTGTTTGGCAGTACATGCCTTAGTGAACTTTTATACTTGGTAACACTTGGACAATCCCAGGTTTGAGATCTTATAGTAATATTAGGAACTGGTTATATAATTAAGTAATACTCTGGTAGTACTTTCCAGGTTAGAAGACTTTCAATTTTGAAAATATTCATACAGAGTTTCCTGATCATTCGCCAGGAAAAAAGATATAAAAATCTCTTTAAAATGGAATATTAAATTTCATTCAAATCCTGATACCACTGGTAGGTATTGGATTGAAGTAAATAGATGAAAAAAGTCTGTTCATGTTGGACCAATTCATGAGGTGATGGCATATAAGTAATTCCTTAAATGAATGTCTACATTAATACATTTATAATACATTTTAAAATTTATAGTAAATTATTAACTGAAAAACTTTTTAAAATAAATGAGAAGTTCACCACATTTGTTTTCTTTTAGCCATTCATAAAATAGATCCTTTGGACACAAGAAATATATCAGTTAGCTCTGTCCATATGAGAAGAAAAAATTTAAGAGGCAGTTCCTTCATAACATGGTCCTAATGAATCTCAATGTAGCTGAAGCTCCTACTCAGATTTTGCTCCTGAAGCATTTAAATTCAACACTACTATTTAAAGTTTAAACCACAATGGAAATATTAATGATGTCTCTGTGCTGAAAACAGCTTGGCAGTCTCTTAAATTGATAGGTTTCTAAAGAAACTCTCCATTTCAAATAAGGATCTGATGTTCAGATTTCCCAACCTGTCTGAAATGTAGTTTACCTACATAGATTGGCTATCTAGGAGCTTGTAAACAAATTCATAAATTTGTCATGCTGATTATAGTGTTGGCAAACACAATGGCTGATCATGTTATAAATGTTTATCAACACTCACACTCACCCACCTGCTAAGAGGTGCTACGCTTTAATGAAATTGTTTGAATATCAAGGCCGGTTGCTAAGATACAATGTTCTTGTTACTAGGGATGTGATGCTTGCAGATTTCTGTTATCAAATAATGATTAGAGATGTGCTAACCTCAAGGTGCTCAGTGCAGTGAAAGGTTTACCGAGCTACAAATTAGTAAACTGCTTGAGCAGGCACTGGCAGAAGAAACATGTGCTTCACCCATACATGACTGGCATTTTAAAAGAAGACAAGAGAGGACAGGGAGCATGGCCATGAATGACGGGTCCTTGAAAGTTTGCCATGGAAGGTTTACCTACTCTGTTGCCCAGCATGATAAATCTTTAGCCAGCTGGGGAATTTGTTGAAATCCATTGCAGTAACTCCCTTTCTTATGCAAGGTCTATTCTTTACATTTCCTTTTAATTGGTTGTTATGGAATTATTAACATTAAACACATCATATCTTTTTTATGAGAAATAAAAGTAAATAAAAGTGTAATCCTGCAGAATGAAGATTTGAACATGAACACATTTTTAAAACAATGCCAGGTTTAACAGGCTTGTTGGTATGAATGTCATAGTATAATAAATTCTGCAAATAATAATGCATATTTTTTTCTGTTGAGAATTCAATCTGCCAGTATATCAAATATAATATGAAATACCATCATGTAAGTATTGAAATGCTTCTCTTTATTTTTACATTCCTTCCAGCAATACAATGGAGATAATCAAAGCCGTGTTGTCTACGTTAGTCTAATTGCTTATCTTGCTGAAGTAGAATCTGAGTTACACCTATACTGGGGATACTCTAAGCACAACACTTTCAAGCTGAAAAAATGTCTGTGATTTTATGATGGTTTCTGAAATTCCCAAGTGCTCTGCTCATGACTGGTAACACTTCAGAAATGTGGGCAACTGTACTTCTAGAAAGAAAGAAAGTGAAGTCGCTCAGTCATGTCCGACTCTTTGAGACCCCATGGACTGTAGCCTACCAGCTCCTCCATCCAGGGGATTTTTCAGGCAAGAATACTGGAGTGGGGTGCCATTTCCTTCTCCGGGAGATCTTCCCTGACCCAGGGATCGAACCTGGGTCTCCCTCATTGTAGGCATTGTACTTCTAGTGTCATGTGTAATTTTTACTCTTGTTACTTTATAAGGAATTTCAGTTATTAGGATCACAGATCTGATGGATATTAAATTAACTCATGAAAGTTCCCTTAATAAAAATTGAAAGAGTAGAATTTTAATAATGGAAGTGTTAAAATAAAATGATATTCAGATATAACATCTGGCCTTCCATTAGATCATGAATACCATGAGAGCAGAGATTGAGTCTGCTTTTCCTTACCATTGTATAACCATCCTCCAGAAGAGTACCTACATAAGATAAACAGGTTATGAATGAATGAATGATACATAAATCCAGAAAATTTGGCTAATATCCATACTAGATACTTAAAGTTTATACGTTCAATCTTCCTGCCTTTTGTGTAGAGCACAAAAAGATTCAAAGAAAAATCCCATAATATCTTACCTTTGTGAAATAGACGTTTTAAAATGTTTTTGGCCATGCTGGGTGTTTGTTGCTTTGTACAGACTTTCTCTCACTATGGCGAATGGGGGCTGCTCTTTGTTGCAGGGCAGAAGCTTCTCATTGTGGGGGCTTCTCTTGTTGCGGACCACGGGTTCTAGCTGTGGCGCTTGGACTCTAGAGCAGGGGCTCAGTAAAGGTGGCACATGGGTTTAGTTGCTCTGAGGAATGTGGAATCTTCCCAGACCAGAGATTGACCCTGTGTCCCCTGCATTGGCAGGTGGATTCTTATCCACTGCTCACCAGGGAAGTCACTTGAAATAGATTATACACCTCCCAATTTTACAGATGAGGGAAGCAAAGTTCAGAGGAAGATGATAATGAATTAATTTTATAGTGTCATACAACTAATGTGAAGCTCAGGTCTTTTGTAAGTCTAGTCGTATTTCCAGAACATCAACTCCTTCTCTGGTGGTGTCAGAACTGATCAGGGAAGATGGGTTAACAGTTGCACTGATGTGGATGAGAACACATTTAAATTCAGCACAAATTAAATGCCTACACTGTATCTAACATACAGGTAGTCATGGGAAGGATAAAGAGAAATAATTTATAAAGTCCTTGGCCAAAAGAAGTTTTCAGTTTATTTGTTAAAATATCATGTGCTCACTTTTAAGAACTTGAGGACCAAATATGAGTTCCAAGAAAAACATATTTAGCCTGAGCATGGAGAGAAAATTCTCACTGTAGATGAAGTTAGGAGAGGACATTAAAAGGATAGGTATTTAATTAGGTGATGTGGCTCTGACACTGGCAAGATCTGGGTTTTAATTCTTGTTCTGCCATATACTAACTTTATAAATTTGAACAACTTTTTTCTTTCTTTCATTTTTGGCTGTACTGAGTCTATGCTGCTGCACAGACTTTTCTCTATTTGCGACTAGTGGAGACTACTTACTTTCCAGTTGCAGTGTGAGGGCTTCTCACTGTGGTAGCCTCTCTTGTTGCGGAACACAGGCTCTAGGGCCTGTGGGTTTCAGCGGTTGCAGCTCCCAGGCTCTAGAGCACAGGCTCAACAGTTATGATTCCGGGACCTAGTTGTTCCATGGCATGTGGGGTCATTCCAGATCAGGGATTGAACCCCGTGTCTCCTACATTGGCAGGTGAGTTCTTTATCACTGAACCACCAAGAAAGCCCAAATTTTAACCTAAATATTCTTTTGCTGTTGTTACTATTATTTTCTTACATGGATTAAATTAGTGGGTAAAGCAGTGTGCTCAGCACATACTAAGCAGTCCATAAAAGTTATTTCTGAGACAGTCATTGATTGTGTTCTACAGAACAGAGCTGTACTATACTTGTTCTAGCCCCCAAATTGTTTCTGAAGCTGAAATTTCACCTTTTTAATGAGATATCTAACTTGTTTTCATACCGTCCAAAGGTTGGTTCAATGAAACTGATTCATATTTGTTGCTGCTGCTGCTAAGTCGCTTCAGTCGTGTCTGACTCTGTGCAACCCCATAGACGGCGGCCCACCAGGCTCCCCCGTCCCTGGGATTCTCCAGGCAAAAACACTGGAGTGGGTTGCCATTTCCTTCTCCAGTGCATGAAAGTGAAAAGTGAAAGTGAAGTCGCTCAGTCGTGCCTGACTCTTAGTGACCCCATGGACTGCAGCCTACTAGGCTCCTCCACCCATAGGATTTTCCAGGCAAGAGAACTGGAGTGGGGTGCCATTGCCTTCTCCATCATATTTGTTGAGTAATACAAAATAGATGTTGCAATAAACCTCCCCATATTTTTAAGAGTTTGGGGCTTCAAATAGATTCCCAAGCTAGCACATGGTTAATGATAGTTGTACAGGGATGTGCGGTGTTTCTTGGGCAGGAGAGTGCGGGCATGGTGGGAGTGACCAGTGCTGGGGGATTTCTCTGGAAGAGATTTGTTCTTCCCCACTCAAAGTGTTCTTATGAGGCTTAAGTGAGAATCTAAGTCTGAATGTTAAAAGCGTTGTCCAAACTTAAGGTAATTCAAATTATAATGTTACACCCTACCCAAGGAGGAGGAAGTAGACAAACAAAAAACAAACCTCTTAATATTCTCCAGACTATCATACTTGCCAATGCCATTTACATACTGGCTTTTCTTGGAAATTAACTGTTGTGGTATTCAGCAATACATCTCTCCACTTTCTCCTACTTCTAGTTTTATCATAATTCAACGCTGCTTTCTTTTTTCTGAGCTTCCTTAATGTCTGCAGTTGCAGAGTGTTTTATCTTTAGTCTAAATAAGAATACTAAATATTTGGCCTGTTGGCTCAGAAGCCAGCTTGTCTAGGCCAAAAAATTGTCTCTACTGTCTAGTTTTTAAGGCTGTATTTTAAAATGCTTCTTATTCACTGGGAGAAAATTACACAATTGGTTATTAAAAAAACATGAGGTTCATGCCACTTAGAGAATGTATTCTATTCACCCAAACACCTATTGTTCATATTTAGAGATGCCCCTAAATATAGATGTACTAAACTACCTACATATAATTCAGATCATGTCAAAGCACAAACCCCTCTCAGTGTGGGGTAGTATGAGCACTTTGTTATCTACAGCAGCTGTTACCTCGTTCTGAGAAGAAAAAAAAACCTACTCCTGTTTAAATTTATGTTGCACTGAGCAAGTTGTATTGCTTGCGATTCTATGTGGCTCAGCTGTGTCACGTGGCGTGACCTGCTCTAACCTGACTTAATGTAGTCCACATGTTGTTCTGAATGACACACATTAAAACATTCCACTTCTCCATGGAACTGTGTGAGCAGGTGATTTCTCTAAATGGCAGACACTCCCAGGCTTGTATTTTAAACCTCTACCACTTTAGCTAAAAATATCTTCAAAAACCCACCCAAAACATTTCCCTGGGCTATTTTTGCAAATTGTTGGGTGACTTACAAATAGTGGGGAAGGATGCACAAGGGGAAGTTTTGAATTATTTACATAATTTGATAGGATGGTGCCTCATTTAAAAAATGCACTTGGTGGAAGTCACAAGTTTATTTACTTCACATAATCAGAGTCCTAGAGAGGGGACCTAGTCATGCGATTATTAACTTGCTGTTTCTCAGATTTCAGCAAGTTGACAGTTATATTTCTTGTCAAACTGAATTTTAAAAAAAGTAAATGAAAATGACTATGTGCAGCAAACAGCCTTCATAGGAATGCAAACTATTTTTATCAATTCGTCCTAAATTCAACTTGAAGTGTCTGGTCATCAGTGATAAAACTTTATATTGAACCATTCAGACCTTCTCACCTGGTTCCCTGAATGACCAGTGGAACACATTGGTAGCATATCTGGAGCAGAGTTCTCTGTTATTAAGCAACCTGACCAAATAGGGGTTAACATATAGTCCTGGGTTTTTTAGCATTTTTATTCTAAATAAAGTGAGGCAACTAAATAGATGTTTAGTTCAGTAGAAGAGATCCTCAAAACACAGGTCTGGGAGTTGGATTTGCTGCTCAAATCCCAGTTCCAGCACATACTAGCTGGGTAACCCAGTGAAAGTTACCTAACCTATCTGAGCCTTTCCCTTTTTTTTTTAACAAAATGAGATAATACTATGTATACAATAGAGAGTGCTTTTCAAGGAGAAATCAGCTAAATGCTGTAAAGTGCCCTGTAAAATGCTTGATTAGGAGGCATTCAAAACAACTGTGCTGTGATTAGCTTTGTTAAGTTCAGTTAGAGAAAGATGAAACCAACAACAACCCACAAGTAAATGGAATAAAATAAATTGACATGTTTACAAGATATTCCAAAGTCCTTTTTTGCTTTTTTTTTTCCCCTAGAAATGTTGGGGTCCCAGTGTCTTTTGGATACTAATTTTCTGAGACATTTTGTTAAGGGCTTTAGAGTTTTTGCTTCCTTTTCCTTTAACTGATTAAAAAGACTGCTTATCTAAAGTATTTAAAAATCTGAAAGCCCAGAAGGCTAAATCCTATTACAAAGGTAAGAAAGAAAACATTTGCTTACCTAAGACACTAATTTTCATGGTGTAATATATAAAATTTTAACATGTCAGTTTCTCCAACACTGTTTGACTCAATGAAAGCAAAATGTCAGGTTATTTGATTCTATTAAGAAAGGTAATGATTTCCCAGTAGAGTATCTATTAATGATTGAATAACTTGTCAGCTGTAAAGTTATAAGATATAACTAACTTAACAACTATGGTTACTTCTTTTGAATAGCATACACAAGTCAAGGTGATATAGAATGTTTTCCAGTCATTCCTGAGGACATGACTTTACTTAATTTATCAACCATGATTTCTCTTCCTGTGTAGATGAAGTTAACATCTTTTATGTTTTTAGAAGTCTTCCTTTTTTTTTTTTTCTGATTTTTTGGAGACTTTTCCCCTTTAAGTTAAATATGTGCTTTCTGCCTTCTTTCCATTGTTAAGTTTTAAGTTGCTTATTTTTTACATTTATATAACATGTTCTAGAAGCAAAATAATTCTTGCACTTCATCTAATATGAAAAAATTGAAACTGAGGATCTGGGTTGGTTATGGATTCACAGTAGATGCTCAGCAAGTTCATATTGGATACATGAATGGGTGGGTAAATGAAACAATGAATTAAAGAAAGCAAGTATGAAGGGAAAAAATGGTTTGTAATGAATGCTGTACATCATTATTATATCTTTTTGTAATTATCACAGTTATTTGTTGTGCTGCCTTAATTTTAAGGTTCACCCATGACACATGAGCTTAAATATAGGTATTTCCTAGATTAATAATACACTTCATGTAATCTCCATGCAGAATTTTTGAGTCTGTCTCCCACTCCAGTGCATGTGGGTAACTTAAGTAAAAGCTACAATGTAAGGCAAGACAGGATGGTTGGCAAGATGGAAATGATTTTGACTCAAGTCTCATATGTGAACTTTCTATTATACTCCTAAGCCATCATACAGAGGTGGAAGTCTGAGTTTTAGGCTAGGGACCACTGTGATTTTCTCTAACAAACCATATTATTTATGAAACACATGTGTTAAATATATCTGGGTGGATTGGTGGGGGTTTGCTTTGGGAAACTGGCTATAATTTGAAAAGAGCTTCTGTTAATGTCTGTATTTTCCACACTGCATCTGCTGGACCTTCCCAGTGACGTGGAAGACACTGAAGGGAGAGTTGTGTCCCTGTGGGGAAAAACTTGAGTAAGCCTGGCTGCAAAAGTACATGGCCACAAACCATCTTTCTTTTTAGAAACACAATTTAAAATAATATAAAGATAAGCATTATATTTATGTAACACCCAGTCTAAATCCTTTCTTTTACAGATGAGGAGACTGAAATGTAAAATGAAGTTATATTACTTGACTAAAGTGGTGCAACTAGTTTACTGTATAGAATGTCAAATGAGATCTCGTGACTTTCAGTCCAGTGCAATTTTTGTGCATTACATCAAATTCTAATTTATTATAAAAGAATCAAATGATACAGTTTGAGAAGATGGGAATGTAATTAGCATGAGAGCATTTTCAACAGCAGTGAAGCAGTTGCACTATACTTATGACATATCAGCACAGAAGAGAAGAAAGATGGGGAATTAAAGGGAAACTGAAATACAAGAAGTTATAATGTGTTTGGTATTGAAATAACAGTCTACTTAGAAAATGGTTCCAGAAAGGACATACCCCGAACTAACTTATGCTCACAGAAGCCAAGTTGTGCAATTCACAATGAGACAGGAATGGGCTGGTACGGAAGTGAGACTTCATATAGAAAATGGCTTTTGAAGGAAGAGTAATGTTCGCATAGTTAGGGAGGAAGAAGGGCATCTAATTGGGGGGAAAACCTGATGTGAAAGTGTGTAGTGTGAATAGGGCTGTTGCAATGAGATTCATTGTTGGTGGACACCAATCAAAGGCTTGGAAAAGGGAAAACAAGCTTTGATGTTTAGGGATAGGCGAGATTAAACTATGTGGTATGTTGGGAAGAGCATAGGCTTCTAAATCAGAGATACCAGAGTTGGAAATAACATCTGTCACTCAATAATTTGACAACTCTGCACAAGTTACTAAATTGTCTGAGCCTTGGTCTTCTCATCTGTATAATGGGCAGAATATCCCCTCCCCAACACAAACATAATAGTTGGGTGGTAAACCTACCCCCTTATTTTCTTTCTCCTTTGGTTCCTCTAAAATGCATGACATACAGTTCTAAGGAAACTGACTCATTCATTTAACAAATACATATTGATTGTAAACGATGAGTCAGTCGCTATGTTGGTGCTGAGAATATTGCAGAAACAATGCAAACCACTGTTCGAAATCAGGAGGATGTTCTGTGGCAGCACTATCAGGAGTGAAATAACTAGACTCCATAGCTGGAGAATACACAACCCTCATCAAACTAATATCCTGTCCAAATGAGCTAAATTAGGTGTTGACATTAGTCTATGGAGAGAAATATTTGATTGATCTTCTAGTCAAGAATTATGTGCAGAATATGAGAAAAGAACTTATCTAACAATTATCTGCAGAACATAAGTACTATATTATACATCCAGAGGTGATATTGAACAGTTCCAAGTACATGGATTACTTTTACAAAATCGTCAGCTTTATGGAAACTTAAAGGCTTCCCAGGTGGCTTAGTGATAAAGAATCCATCTGCCAATGCAGGAGCTATAAGAGACATGGGTTCAATACCTGGGTCAGGAAGATCCCCTGGAGGAGAAAATGACAACCTGCTCCAGTATTCTTGCCTGGAAAATTCCATGGACAGAGGAGCCTGGTGGGCTACAGTCCATGGGTTGCAAAGAGTCAGACACGACTGAAAGACCAAGCATGCAGCATGCATGGACACTTAAAGTCTATGAGGTATATCTTTGAGTTTCCTTTGGTTGATACAGTTCCACTAAGTGCCGCTTCTTGCTAATTGGAAGAGAGTATATTAGGAGATATGACTTTTGTGAAGAGTCCTACTTTGGAATTTTTCCCTAAGGAACTTGGATAGAAAAACAGCAGTTCAAATGGCTTATGATAATGAGAATGGATTTGGTTGAATTTTAAGATTTCCTAATTACACAAATCAGCCCAGTCTCTTTTTTAGGATAATTCACATCAGGCTATATTCTATTGTTGATGCTGTCTGGTCAATGGGGGCGCTCACTGTAAGTATACATTGGCTACATCATTTTGGGATGACAGTTTAAGGGTTTTGAGGATGTCTGTAGTTTCCCTGGTGGCTCAGATGGTAAAGAATCTGCCTGTAATGCAGGAGACCCAGATTCGATCTCTGGGTCAGAAAGATCCCCTGGAGAAGGGAATGGCTACTCACTCCAGTATTCTTACCTGGGGAATTCCATGGACAGAGGAGCCAGACATGCTACAGTCCCTGGAGTCACAAACTGACTAAAATTTTTTTTATAGCTTGTTGATAGGCATGGACAGTTTCCTTACAAGTTTGGAAACAGCAGCTTCTAGGCACTTTCAGTTATTCTTATCTATGGCTGTGAACCTCGGTTTTCATAAGTCAAAGTTTATTATATAATCTTCCTCTTTTTTATTTAGAGTAATGAAAATGTTTGAATCCACCACCCTGAAATAGATATTAATGCAATCCTGCCAGAAGCTGTTTTTTTTTTTAATATCAATAGGGCTAAAACATAACAAGTTGTAAATACAACTTACTTTTAAAAAATATGAGAACTAAGAATTGCAAAAAAGGTAAATTTAAAAAATTACAAAAATTCTAATAATTAAGGAAACCTTAATAAGACATGTTTGTTTTGTCCATATTATTCAATTTTTGCTATTTTAGTGATGTAATACTTGAGTTATTCAAGGTGGGGCATACCTGTGTGGAGGTCTTTTGGCTCTTCTTTGTGTATATTTTTTGTATTTTTTCAGAAGTTGCAATATGATTCTGTGTTTGATAATCTGGTGCAATAGTCATTGTTGTGGTGAGAATCTTGCCCATGATGGAAAGTAATGAGACCACATTTGTTCCTTTTTCACTTTTCATTTGGAAGATGTAAATGCAGGTGGTGTCTTGTTTCTTGCGGATTTTTCTCTCTGGCTCTGTTTCTTGAAGTAGTTATATAAGATTTGCATGTCAAATTTTCAATTTTATTCAAAGATTCTTCAGGCACATGACAGACACATATCTTATCTTCCTAGAGTTTATTTTTATTTAGGGAAGGGCTCAACTGATAAGAAATGTATTTTAAAATACATTAATGGATTAAATACTCAAATTTCTTAATTTTTTTAAAAAAAATCTTAGATTGTGCATGGTGCTAATTCCTTGTTTGAGGAGAGAGAAACATCTCTCAATTTTCTGATTACATACATTTTTCCTTGTTTACTAATGTTTTTAATATATATTTTTCTTGTAATTTTTTCTTTTCCTCAAAATTTGCTGTACATATTTTCTCTTTACTTTCTAATACCTTCTCTGACAGATATCAGATAATTACTTCCTGAACTATGGTCTCCTCACTTTTATTCAATACAGCTTTGTATCTACCCATCACTGTAACTAAGGGAAAAAGATTTACGAATTCCAAATAGGGAAAGGAGTATGTCAAGGCTGTATATTGTCACCCTGCTTATTTAACTTATATGCAGAGTACATCATGAGAAATGGTGGGCTGGATGAAGCACAAGCTCAGGTCAAGACTGTCGGGAGAAATATCAATAACCTCAGATATGCACAGGACACCACTCTTATGGCAGAAAGCAAAGAAGAACTAAAGAGCCTCTTGATGAAAGTGAAAGAGGAGAGTGAAAAAGTTGGCTTAAAACTGAACATTCAGAAAACTAAGGTCATGGCATCTGGTCCCATCACTTCATGGCAAATAGGTGGGGAAATAGTGGAAACAGTGAGAGACTTTATTGTTTTGGGCTCCAAAATCACTGCAGATGGTGACTGCAGCCATGAAATTAAAACATGCTTACTCCTTGAAAGGAAAGTTATGACCAACCTAGACTGCATATTAAAAAGCAGAGATATTACTTTACCAAAAAAGGTCTGTCTCATCAAGGCTATGGTTTTTCCAGTAGTCATGTATGGATGTGAGAGTTGGACTATAAAGAAAGATGAGCACTGAAGAATTGATGTTTTTGAATTGTGGTGTTGGAGAAGACTCTTGAGAGTCCCTTGGACTGCAAGGAGATCCAACCAGTCCATCCTAAAGGAGATCAGCCCTGGGTGTTCATTGGAAGGACTGATGTTGAAGGTGAAACTCCAATACTTTGGCCACTTGATGAAAAGAGCTGACTCATTTGAAAAGACCCTGATGCTGGGAAAGATTGAAGGTGGAAGGAGAAGGGGATGACAGAGGATGAGATGGTTGGATGGCATCACCGACTCAATGGAGATGAGTTTGAGTAGACTTCAGGAGTTGGTGATGGACAGAGAGACCTAGCGTGCTGCAGTCCATGAGGTCGCGAAGAGTCGGACACGACTGAGTGACTGAACTGAACTGAATTGAAACTGAACCAGAAAGCTAGCAAACATTCTAGCAAAGATGAAGTACTTATGATGCTAGTAGTCCAGCTGGCATCACCCGTAGACAGAGGGCCTGACCTGATTAGCTCCATCACTAAATTTTTGGTGCTAAGTGTAGCTAAATGCCATTTCAAGAGTTTAAACTTGAGGAATTTTAGGAATGTATGTTTCCTTTTATTCTAAGTATTTGTGGATGGTTTGGTACAAATAAAAAAAATTCTCTGCTGTATTTATTTATGATACTTCTCTGTTGGGAAACAATAATCTTTCTGCTTCTTAATCTAAATCGAACTGCAGTATACCAATAAAGCAAGTCACAACATACAAAGTAAATTTTCTCTGTATAAATAATTAACTCTTTAAGATTTATTGGCCTCTCTCTATTTCCCCCTTTCTCTGAGTGGTGTAATCCAAATAAAATGTTGCATTTATTCTCATCTGATAAAATATTCATAACAGAAACCACTACCTTTGAATTTGGATTAAGAAACTATGAAGAAAACATGGTTATGAATACTTTGTCTGAGTACTACCTAAAGCATATTAGCTGAAACCAACCATCTGCAGGAAATCATTTTTTATTTTACCTTTTCTTTTGCTCCTTGGGTCTTGTTAAAACTTTCTTTATCTTTGAACTACTACATAATGATTTTGAAACAAAGAAAAGTGAGTTATCAGTTGTATTTTCATCATGTATAAGCTATGATAAGTGAACTAGGTCTTGGCTAGAAAATATTCTTGGATGACAGGAGTGCTTTGGAAACAAAGAGGGCAATCAGGGAAGGATTCCGTCTATCCCAGATGAGCAGTTTTTGCTGCTGTAGAAGTGAGATTTAGAATTGTGGTTCTGATCTTTTGTGGTAACTTGTTGCCGTATGCCATATGGGAATGAGATATATCTGTATCAGTCCTCAGGGTAAACTTGCTGTCATGTCCCTGAGTTTTTCATGTGTCCTAGACAGTAGCTATAGCTTGGTTTTGTCTTTCATTTAGGCTAGAGTATTTCAGCAAGACAGGGAATTCTGGCACTCAGCTAGGACTCTGAGTTTACTGTGAGATGGGTCTTAGCATGAATATTCTAAAAACCCCAAATCCACAATGATGCACAATATTGTCCTTAGAAGGGGTAGATCTGTGATGCTCCTTTTACCTTAAGAAAATATTTAATCTGGATTATCAAATAAGCAATTTCTTGATGCTTGCTGGAATGTCACTTGAGGGTAGACAAATAAATCTTTGTGCCTTGGCTCATTTTATAATAAATTCGTCGGTTCAACCATGAAAACACCTTAGCCTCTGAGGAAAAGCCTCAGAGAAATCCGCCAACATCATCTGGTTTAAGAGTATCCAAATACCAGTGAAGGATCACTTACTTCCGTTTGGTGATAACATTTTCACTGGGTTGTGTCACACATAGGTTTTAGTGTAAGGCCGACAAATTATTTTTCTTGAGAATTTCATTTCCTTGAGATCATGCCCTTATTTTTTTAATGGAAAAATGTGTTTTCTTTCATAAAAGAATGATGAGAATAAAAGGTAGAAAAATAAAGATTTAGCAATGTAGGTTCCTTAATTTTTGCTTAAAATAGAATAGTCTTTAAAATTTAAAAGTTTGGGAACCAGTGAACTGGACAATTTGAGACCTACAAGGGGCCTCTTTGTTCTAAATACAGTCAGACTGCTCTCTTCTAATATTGGGGGTCGGCTGTCTTGGTGAGGTTTCATGTCAACACCTATCCTAACCTAGCCTAGCCAAACTGTACTAGATGGGCTAGAGTTCATATTTAGTGTTTTTAAAAAGCCAAGTTAAATTTGACTAGAACAGCAAGCCCAAAGAGGATCTGAACCAACAGGAACTGACATGGCCTTTGCAGTTGAAGTGTCAGCATTTGACTGCCTTGTTATGGACTTAGACACATTTTAGTGTTAGTGTCAGGGTTTTGTGTAATTCTTATTTTATGACCTGGATGAGTCTGAGTTTTTCAAGATAATTTTCCTCTTGATATTAAACAGTGACTGAGTATTATTGGATGTTGTTTCATTCTGCTTAAATGATTGCACTCAGTGGTTAGACTTACTAAACAAACTCTAGAGAAAGATGTACAACTCTATACATATGTATTTATTTTACATTTTTAATTTATGTCTAATGGGCTTCCCTGGTGGCTCAGATGGCAAAGAATCTGCAGGAAACCAGGTTTGATCCCCGGGTAGGGAAGATCCCTGGGAGAAGGGAATAGCTACCCACTGGAAGAGCTACTCCATGGACAGAGGAGCCTGGCAGGCTATAGTCCATGGGGTCACAAGGAGCTGGACACGACTGAACAACTAACAAATTCAGTGAAGGAATTTTAGGAAATTTAGAGATAAATGAGTAAGAAAATGAAAAAGCATTTACACTCTCATTCCCCAGAAATGACAGCTGTTAACATTTTGTTGCAGAGAAGGAGATGGCACCCCACTCCAGTACTCTTGCCTGGAAAATCCCATGGACAGAGGAGCCTGGTAGGCTGTGGTCCATGGGGTCTCGAAGAGTCGGATACGACTGAGCGACTTCCCTTTCACTTTTCACTTTCATGCATTGGAGAAGGAAATGGCAACCCACTCCAGTGTTCTTGCAAGGAGAATCCCAGGGATGGGGGAGCCTGGGGGGCTGCCGTCTATGGGGTCACACAGAGTCGGACACAACTGAAGTGACTTAGCAGCAGCAACATTTTGTTGTGCACCCTTTTGGTCTTTGTTCACACAGTTATTAACTCAGGATCATAAAGTATGTAACAGTTTGCAATTTGTTTGATGGCAATGGCACCCCACTCCAGTACTCTTGCCTGGAAAATCCCATGGACGGAGGAGCCTGGTAGGCTGCAGTCCATGGGGTCACGAAGAGTTGGACACGACCGAGCAACTTCACTTTCACTTTTCACTTTCATGCATTGGAGAAAGAAATGGCAACCCACTCCAGTGTTTTTGCCTGGAGAATCCCAGGGACGGGGGACCCTGGGGGGCTGCCATCTATGGGGTCGCACAGAGTTGGACATGACTGAAGTGACTTAGTAGCAGCAGCAGCAGCAGCAGTTCCAATATACAGAAACAATTTCATTTATAATTTACCAATCTTCAGCAACTTGACTTTTAATGGCTATATAATATTCTATTTTATAATCTCATCTTGTCAGATATTTAGTTTGTTTCCAATGTTTCTGACTCAGAGATAGTGAAACTTCCTGTATTGATATTGATTTTTTTCTTTAGAATGAGTTCCAAGTAGAATTACTGGGTTAAATACTATAAATATTTTTAAGATATGAATAGAGATTTAAAAATTTTATGAGCGGGGATAATAAAAATCAGGTTCTGTTTTGAGACATATAAGTCACAATACAGGGTTAAACATCTAGCTAGCAAACATTTGCATTGTCTACAGCAGATTCCAGGAGTCTGAGAAAGGCATAATGTAAGAAAGAACATGGAACTGAGTTGTAATATCAATGTGACCAAATAGGAATGTGGGAGACCAGAGAAATGTTGACTAGCTGGTCTGGCGATCGGGTTGGAAAACGTTGACGTAGTTGGTCACACTCGGTAGTAATATATATTTTAATGGAATTGAGAATGACACCAGAATAAATACTCCAACAAAGTGGACAGAGAATTACTAGTTAGTTATTGATTACCTAACATTAAGCTTATATACACTTAAGAATTTTTTTTTTTACCTGCCAAGGTTGGTATTTCACACAAAATATAAACTACAGGTTTGTGGTGTTGATGGTGGGGGCGGACAGTAACTCTGAGTTTAGTTGATAGAGATGATTTTATTCAAAAGTTAACTGAAGATAAAAATGGATGTCAGATGTTAAGTTTCATGTAATTGATATCTAATTCTGTTGTGTGATTATAACGTGTAGGTTTTCTACCTACACCTTAACGGGTGAAACATGGTAACAGCACATCATGCTGACTAAGCATCACTCCATCCACTGCTCAGTGTGCAATCTGATCACACCTCGGGCTTTCTGAGCTGTAACCATGGCTTTCAATTAAATTACTAGATTGCCATAAATCTGATTTGGGGCTGAATTTTATGTGCTTAAAATACTAAACCACTAGTTACCAATCCCTAATGAAAATTCATCAAATAATCAAAGGGCAGTGCAAATACTTATATTTAACTAAAAGTAGAGAGAAATTAAATAGAAATATATCTTTATGAGAAAATATGTGGAAACAGAGCTCAAAAATTCACTCTGTTGTATTCAATCAACAAAGGGTAAAAATTACCATGTGTTTATTTTAAACACCTTTATTTGGGATGTGTTTGAACTTCACAGCTAAATATATAGCTTAACTGACTCACATTCTCATCAAATAGAATCTCCTTTTGAAGGTTTCCTGGACCAAGAGAAATAAATAGCCACTCATTTCTCTATTCAGCCACAAGACCTCATGCATAATACTATCAGCTTTTCTCTTCTGGTTACTTGTTTCCAGGTGTGGCCTTCCAATTAGGCTGTGGACTTGGTGAGATCTGGCTCTAAGTCTGTTATCTCTGACTTTCAAGGTCCTGGTACAAATAGATGCTAGGAACTTGCTTATTGAATCCATGTTACATATAGAGTTTGGTAGTTTAGTAAACTAGCAAAATTCAAATGCACTTGAATTACAAAAATATTCTGTGTTTAGCTATTCTTTCATTTCTTATCCATTTGCAAAGATGGCAGGTATAATACTCCTCAAAATTCAATAGTGTTCACTATAGTTTGCAGGTCCATGTCTAGGAATGAGGGAAGGAAAATGAATAGTACCATTAATAAATGTTTATTGGAACCTTTCCATGGTACAGTACACTTCACTATTCCCTTAAGATACAAAAGAGGAATGTCCTTCAGGAATGAAACATGTAAAAGAAAAAAGTGTAGCATTCCTCAAATTGTGTTAAGGGTTTGCCCTGTTTTGTCTAACAGCCACAATAGTACCATCATATTTCTTCCAGGGTTTTGGGGGCACAAAAAGACAGAGCCTGGGGATATCAAAGTCTTACTACCTTGTTCCAGAAGTGATACATGTCACAGTCACTAACAGCTCATTGGCCAAAAGTAGTCACATGGCTTCAACCAGACTGCAAAGAGAATAGGACGTCTATGCATGTGACAGAGAAGGACACGTCTTGGAATTGGTTCAAAGACTAAAATTGAAAACATATTTTTTTAATAAATTGAAAGTTAATTATGAAAGTAATAAATACTCTTGTTAGAAAATTAAAACACTATGAAGGAATATAAAGTGATCAACAAAATCCTTCCCCTAATTCAAGTATCCTAGATGTAGCCACTTTTAACAGTTTTGTGCACCCTTTTGGAAAATTTAAGCTTATATATATATACATACACATTTTACTTTTTTTTTTTTTTTGTATGTTTATAAGCCATACTATGGGCTTCCCTGGTGGCTCAGCAGTAAAGAATCCATCTGCCAATGCAGGAGACACAAGTTCGATCCCTAGGTCGGGAAGATCTCCTTGCAAAGAAAACGGCAACCCACTCCAGTATTCTTGCCTGGAAAACGCCATGGACAAAGGAGCCTGGTGGGCTGCAGTCAATGGGATTGCAATGAGTCAGACATAACTTAGCAACTAACCAACAACAAAGCCATACTATAGATGATACCAAAAGAGGATTATATCATAGATCATTGATAATTTGTGTGGAGTATTTTTTATTGAGATATTCTATTATGAGCACTTTTCCCTTTGAGCATATATGATTCTATCTCTTTTTTTCTTTTTTTACATCTAATGGTAGGATTTTCCATTTGTAAACCTTAATTCATATGGGATGTTTGTTTTAATGTTGACTGTAAGATGAGCTGTAATTAGAGGAGAAGATAGATGATGATATTTGATATCAGTCAAGTTTATTCTACGACCCAGGCTCTGTGATAAGCACTCGACAGATGACACCACCCTTACAGCAGAAAGCGAAGAAGAACTGAAGAGCCTCTTGATGAAAGTGAAAGAGGAGAGTGAAAAAGTTGGCTTAAAGCTGAATATTCAGAAAACTAAGATCATGGCATCCAGTCCCATCACTTCATGGCAAATAGATGGGGAAACAGTGAAAACAGTGAAAGACTTTATTTTTGGGGCTCCAAAATCACTGCAGATGGCGACTGTAGCCTTGAAATTAAAAGATGCTTGCTCCTTGGAAGAAAGTTATAACCAACCTAGTCAGCTTATTAAAAAGCAGAGACATTACCTTGCCAACAAAGGTCTGTGTAGTCAAAGCTATGGTTTTTCCAGTAGTCATGTCTAGATGTGAGAGTTGGAGTATAAAGAAAGCTGAGCACTGAAGAATTGATGTTTTTGAACTGTGGTGTAGGAGAAGGCTCTTGAGAGTCCCCTGGACAGCAAGGAGATCCAACCAGTCCATCCTAAAGGAAATCAGTCCTGAATATTCATTGGAAGGACTGATGCTGAAGCAGAAACTCAGGATCAATTTGGCCACCTGATGCGAATAACTGACTCATTAGAAAAGACCCTGATGCTGGGAAAGCTTGAAGGCAGGAGGAGAAGGAGACAACAGAGGATGAGATGGTTGGACAGCATCCCTGACTCAATGAACATGAGTTTGAGTCAATTCTGGGAGTTGATGATGGACAGGGAGGCCTGATGTGCTGCAGTCCATGAGGTTGCAAAGAGTTGGACACAATTGAGTGACTGAACTGAACTGATTCCTTTTAATCCTCACAATTTTAGGAGGGATGAAGTAGGTGCTATTATAAGCATTTCACAGTGAAGGAAACTGAGGCACAGTGAGGTTAAGAGACTTGCCCCAAATCACACAGCAAGGAAGTGAGAGAACCACACTGTGACTCAATTCTTCCTGGATCCAGAGCTTGTATCATAACCCTGGGATAGAGTATCTCTCCAGGATATGAGGCTTTAAATCTTGATGTATATTTCAAAATTACTTTATGAAATTTTAACACCATATTAAAGTCCCAGCAATAGTGAAGAGTTCCTCTTTCCCACCACTTCATCAACCCTGAGTTGGTTTAAACTTTGCCATTTTGACATGTAACTACTCAGTTGGTTTGTGAGGACCTCCAGGACTGTGAGTCGAAACATAGAAACAAGAAAGATGCTAGACACTTCTTGGAAATGATACTTTTTTTGCAAGAATCTCTTGCATTCATACTGTCTGAAAGGATGGATTTGACAAGATGATTAACTGTGCATTTGTTGCTCATCTGAAGCAAAGTTCATTTCCAATGTCAGTATCAACCCAACCCTCAACATTCACAGTTATGTTTTTGTTTGGAGGATTTAGGGCATGGAAGGAGAGGAAGGATTTTCATCGTTTCTAAAGGATATTGATTATGAGAGCAGATATTGAAGGTAGTGGGTTGCACTGTGCTATGACTTGGTATTGAAAGTCACATGATAGAGCTATCATCATGGCTCTGTGTTTGTGGGGGGGAGGAGGGGGGAGGGTTATGGAGGAAGATTCTAAAGAAGACCATGGCAAAAGTCCAAATCTGAGCACAATGTTGTATACAGAAATTATTTATTAAGCACCTACTACTATATGCCAGATACTATGCTAAGCAAGAGAAATACAGTGAGAACCAAAAGAGCTACTTTCTTAGCCTCCTAGAGTGTATAGTTTTCAGAAGAGATAAAAAAATTAAATTATACAACCAAATATCGGCTGAGTCAAGGGACTAGTTAGTATATAATACCATAAGAAATTATGAATAGTCAGGAAGTTTCTCCATGAGGAACCGATGTTTGAGTTAAAATCTGAATGATGATGAGTCATTAAACATTTTTCTTTTGGGAAAAGTTGATGGCAGATCAGATAGTGCTGGTAGCCTTATTATCATTGTCTGGCAAGAGACAATGGTGGTTGAGGTAGAGATGTTGTTTATTCGTGAGGATGGGAAGGAGACATGTTCAAGAAATATCGAATAAAGTCAGTATATCAATAGCTTATTGATAACTTTGAAATGAACAGTAGGGGAAAGAGCATTGTCAAAAATGAATCCAGCTTCCTGGCTTGCAGGCTTGGTGTGTCTTTCTTAGCTATGGGGGTCACTGGAATAGGACTAAGTTTGGGGGCGGTGGTTTTGGACAGATGAGTTTAGTTTTGGACAGATGGAATTCTCAGTGCCTTTAAGACATCTTAAAGACAGGAATCTTATCTTTCTTATTCACTGTTGTATCCATGAAAGTGAAATTCGATTAGTCGTGTCCAGTTCTTTGCAACCCCATGGACTATACAGTTCATGAAATCCTCCAGGCTAGAATACTGGAGTGGGTAGCCTTTCCCTTCTCCAAGGGATCTTCCCAACGCAAGGATCAAGCCCAAGTCTCTTCAATTGCAGGTGGATTCTTTACCAACCGAGCTATCAGGGATCGTTTACCTGTAGTGCTTAGAATATTATCCTGCATTTTGATAGGTACCAAGGAAATATCTTTCTGAGTAATTTTAAGAATACTTTTTTTGATTATTTAAGTCACTTACCTTTTTTAGAGGCATATTAATATTTTATTCATATAGGTGGTACACAATTCTTAGTGGCTCCTCTTTCATAATGCTTTATCTGTTTGTTGCCACAGATAACATCCAGATCAACAGGATTCACCCTCCTCATGATATTCTCTAGTCAGCTATTTTTTTTAATAAAAGAGTGTTATTTACTTTTTAAATTAATGTAAACTGCTACTCCATTTCATTCTCAGATTTTTCTCGTGGGTTTTTAGTCAATATTCTAGGTTTTTAAATTATAAATTTCATTATTTGAAAATAAAATAATTTTCCTCTTTATTACTTCTTAAAAATATCAACACCTTTAAACATGTATTAACTAATTTATTCCTTCTCATGATCTAAGTTCAAAAATTCTGATAAGCTTCTTCTTCTAAATTAGCCATTTTGTTATATTTCATTTGTTATTGGATTCTTCTAAAAAAGACAAGCTTTAAAACATTGTGTCTTTCAACATTTATAGTTGTGATACCTTTTAAGAAAGACCAAGCATAAATGATAAGACTATAAATCCTATAAGTGAAGCCAATGCCTGGAGGCATATTCATTCATCAATACTTACTGAATACCTGGTATATCCTGGAAACAATTCCATGTTCTCTAGTTTTTAACTACTGTAGTAAAAAAATAAAAGTAAAAGTCCCTGCCACGATGGAACTTATATTCTAGTGAGGGTTACTGATAATGATTAGGAGAAATAAGGAGAACATATTGTTTTTTACATAGTGAAAGGTGCCAAAGATAAAGCTACAGTAAAGGAGGAAAATATAAGGTGTCATGGAGGGATTGTGAAATTTTAAATAGAATGACTAGGGAAGGCCTCACTAAAAAGATCCAGTTTAGATAAGAAGAAAATGAGGGACACATAATCTAGCCATATGGGGGGGAGGAATGCCAGGTGAAAGGGGACATTTAATGTGATGGCAGGACAGCCAATGTCTGGTTCATTCTAGAAATAGTGCTGTGGCCAGTATGCTTGAAGCAGAGAGATGGGGGAGTCATCAGAGAGTTAAGAGAGGTAATGGGTATGGGAGGTGGAGTGGAGGCAGATAATACAGGGCCTTGTAGATCATAGCTAGGACTTTTGCTTTTCCTCTAGTAATACAAAAATCAGAGATGGGCTCAGATGGAAAGAATGAGAATGTGGCTTATGGTGAAGAGGGTCACTCTTCCTGCTGTGTTAAGAATGGACTGCTGGTGGGAGAGGAGATCTATTAAGACCTATTTCAACAATTCACACAAGAGGTAATGGTGGCTTGGGCCAAGGTGGTAGCAGTGGAGGTCATGAGAAGTGGTTGAATTATGGACATATTTTGAAAGTGTAATCAATAGGATTTCCCAATTGACTTGATATGGAGTTTGAGATACACAGAGAAGTTGATGGTGCACCAAGGTCCTGGTTTCAATAACTAAGGATGAAACGCCCTTAACTGAGAAGGGTAGACAAGGTGAGGATTGATATTTTTATTTGGGAGGGATTTGGTTAATAGGAGCTCTGTAGTGTTATTTAAGCAGTAGGATTTTAAGGATAGGCAGAAGTGTCTTATAGGGGTTTACCACTGTATTTCTTCTTCAGTTCTAACCCTTAAGGTTCCAACCATGGCAATCTACTGATGAGTGTGTGGCCTTCAGGCAATATCAGGCTGAAGAAAAGTGGGGAGAGAGGAGATAAGGCCAATTTCACACTGGGCAGGAGAAAGGGAAGAGAACCTAACTGCTTGCTCTTGTGTTAAGAAATTTAACTACATGTGCTTACCATGTAGTGTTTGTTACTAAACACAAATTATGCAAATTACAAAATGCATTATTAGTCATAGATATACTCTTTAAAAAGACAAAGATTTATATGCCATTTGATTTATTTAACAAATACTTACCAAGCATTTTATCTGTACCAGTTTCTGTGCCAGAATTTGGGGCTACAGAGAACTATAAGATAGTCTGAAGCAATGCTCAGCCTGGAGGACAGATATACATAAATAAACAATGAGAAGTATTATTACAGAGGATAGTCCCAATCTATGTGATAAAAGAACAGGGGATGATGACTTGTCAGGTGAGCTAGGCTGTGTATTTCTCCTTTGCTAATTAATTCTGGGATTCTGTTCTATTGGCATTCTTATTTTTCTTTATGAATCAGAAGTTTAACTATGAAAAGAGGTTGCAGGGTAATATATCATACGACTCTTCGTTGCCTGAGCTGCATTTCCTTCAGGACTTGCAAAATCTTGGGTCATGGGATTCCAACCTAGGATTAAAAAAAAAAGTCCAAAGTTTCTGTTCCTTGTTTGTAATTCTCCTAAACACGATTATCTAACTTCTTCTCCAAGCGCCATGACAAAGCAAAGTTTTTTCAATAGGCTTACCTATGTGCAGCTTTAATGCATTGTTCATGGTCTTTATAACCAGGTGCTTGAGAAGAAGCAAGACTAATGATATTCAGGAGTGAGAAGCTCAACTAGAATTATTGATCATGGAGAGCTGAAGATACCTGTATGTGTTGTAATTTTGTTGTTCATTCCTTTGAAAGGGCTCTGTGAACACCATCATTCACTCCATGGAACAAGTGCTTATTTTTATAGAAATTTCCTTTTCTGTTTTTGGTGTATACACATAATCCAGTGAGATTCAGTAGACATGACTGTTGGTAGTTGTAGGATGGTTACAACCTTTACAGCTTCTCTAATAAGATATTACTTAAAAGAGACCATCCAGTTTTCTACCTTTAAATTTATGCAGGTATAGTGATAGCTTTGAATTTACAAAAAACAATGTATGCAATTGTCTTATGAGCCTAAGATGGTCTCACCTTTGAATTATTTTCTTTTCAGAGTCTTTATTTCTATAGTCAAAGGACAGAGAAAAGAAGGAAAAAATGGGGAAAATAAAATGATTAAGGGATTTGTTTATTTATCTGTATGACAATTGGTTTTTAAATGTCCAATTCATATGGGAATCATTTTGTCTGGTTGATTTGTGAGGACCAAGGACTGGTTTTGTGCCTGGAGCAGGTTAGGAGGAGACTTCACCCCACTGTGTGTTTAGGGAAGTGTGACTTTGCTTCAGTTCTCCACCACCCTTATGGAGCCCACACCCCTGCAACTACCAAGAATTATAGAAGTAGTGGCTTAATCTTCTTCCTATCCAAAGTCCTCTTCCCACCATATCCTCATCAGGCAGCTAGTCTATGAGTTCTGCTATACTTTCTACTCAATCTACCTATCTTGGCTAGAACCACCTACTTAAGACTTTAGTTTGTGATTACTTCTAATGAAATCATTTTGCACTGAAAATACCTAAGCTTCTAGAAACATGAATAGGTCAGGAAAGCACTAGATCAAGAAATCATGTATTTAAAAATATGTAATAATATTCTTTTTTTCTGATTACTAGTGACCCTAGGGTATTATAAACTAAACTGAGTCATGTTGCCCCTGGATTGTTTTTACAATAAATTTAATTTAAAATCTTCTACTTTTCATTTCCAGTTTTCAATCTTAGATGTATTCAAGGATGTATTCAGTGTAGTTCAATAAGCAATTATTAAGCCCTACTAGTGCCAGACACTATGCTAAATGCTGAGTAACAAACATGACGGAAGCATGATGCTGGCTCTTTAGGAGTTCATGCCCCGGTAGAGAACATTAATGTGTAATAAAACAAGAATCACAAAAGTCCCCATGCTTTAGACATCTACTTTGTACCAGGCAGGGATATTTTTCATCCATTTAATCCTCACAACATGTATGCAAAGGATATATTTATTTTCCATGTGTAACAGATGAGAAAACTGAGCTTCAGTGAGGTTTAGTCACTTGTTCCAGGTGACAGACAGTAAATGGTAAATTACGGTTTAATATCTGAATTCACATTACATGACCTGTGTTCTTACAATTATGACACATTATTCTCTGGTATGAGGAAATCCACACTTTTAGAGCAATGTGAAATGAGTTGATGTGCTTTCATTAATTAGCTCTCATTAATGTGCTGTCATTAATTAGAAATAAAATTTCTACAGAGTATTCTTATTGCATTTTGTTGTTTTAAGAGGAAAAACAGAAATTAATTTGAATTGCTTCATTTTCTAGAGAAACTAAGATGTGAAGGTGAAATATTTAGCAAGCATGTAAGATTTACAGGGAAGTCATATTCATCCAGTACATTTAATTCCATGGTATTTGTCACTGTTCAAAATGCTTTGTACCTCCTTTCTGAATCCATTTTAAGATTTATTTTTATTCCTCATAAAGAGTTTATTTAATGATAAAAATAATTTTTATCAAAAAAGAAGGCTTGATCATTTTGTCAGTAGACCTGGCTCTAGATAAACTTTGGATAATTGCAGAAACCAAATGCTCCCTTTTTTAAAGAGGACTGTTTTCCACATTTGAAATTGAAAACAATATGAAAGAGATTTTGATGGCAATTCCACAGTCATTTCTTAAGCAATCAATAGGATTAGTGTAGTTTTCCAAGGTTATTACTTAAAAGTGGACAATACTTACATATTGCTATGAGCTGTTATATTTTTAGTGAATGATTAGTTTATGGTTTCATATCATCCAGGTAGATTCACTGCAGTGAAGTAAAACGTTAGAGTCCTACTTAACATGTGAACGTGCTTCCTTTACCTTCACTTCTCCTAGTCTTTTCCATGAAGAAGAGAATAGCCATTTCCGTCAGGACGTTGCAAGAAATCAAAATTTAGTGAGAAAGAAACAGGGAGGCAGCACGAGCATGAACAGGAGAGGGAAAGAGAGAGAAATCATCAAAATGAGGAAGTGATTCCTCTAGTTATCAGAAACAGGAGCACAGTAACAATAGCTGAAATTCACCTCCCCATGGGGGAATGAATCATCAAAATAACCAGTGGAAAACAAGGTTGTGCAACCTTGACCAGCGTGTGTCACCGGCTGGTGGAATTTTTAGAAAGGCAGCAGTTTGGGTTCATCACTGCGGTTCATGATTGCACACACCTGTTTGGGGTATGGATTTTGCAACCCCCCAAAAAGGGGAAACTGAACTCACTGCTCCTCCCGAGCTGTGCAAAAAAGCAGAAAACCACAGCTGCTCGAGCAGTTAACAGATATCAGTAAAATACCCATGTTACATAATTAAGGATAACGTTCTTGAAGCATATGGGCCGGAGGTATTATACTCTCATTAAAACTTTAGGTAGGAAACAATTTAGCATATTCTCAGACATTTCTAGGATTGGATTCTATAATAAATGTTTGTAATTAGGCATGCTCTAAACATTTTATTAAATAATACATGAAGAAAATGGTTGATGAAATATAGACAGCTCTGCATTTTGTGTACAATGACATGGAGGCATCAAGAAAAGACATAAAAGATTTCTTCTCATTGGCTTGATAACTAGTCACTCTGGGCAGCTTAAGTAAGACTGGGTGAGGTTTCATTTGTCAGAGCAGCCTGTCTGTAATCTTAAAGAAGTAGGAATTGATGGCTCTTTTTTTTTTTTTTCTTTTTCTTCTTTTTCTTTTAAAATACATTATTTGTAGCCCAGTCTTCCTTGAATTGCTGGTCTTGAATAAAAAGAAGTGCTTCTGACCAGAGTAATGCAAAAATCTGTACTTTATTCTAGCAAACATTGACTTGGTGGAGGATAATAGGGCTGGACAGAGCCAAAAAAAAAAAACCCTAAATCAACATTTGAAAACATACCTTGGCCAGCAGGTGCTATTATTTATAAGTTGGAGAGGAATAAGGGAGGGAAGTCTCCTGAGAATCACTAAGGCAGGTGTTGGGTCCCAGGGGAAGTGGTAGGAAACAGGCCCTTGAGATGATATTTGTAGCAGGAAAGAGATTCTTTCGGTTCTGCAGTCCTGTTTGATATTCAAGCCAGGTGATTAATGGTGTCAACAATTCTTATCTAAGTGGAAAAGTGGGTGATCTATGGAAATGAACTTAGAGGATCCTGGGAAGTCCTCAAGGGAAGAATGGCATCTTTCTGAAGTCATTAAGATCAGCTAGGTATTTTGTTTTCTAATGTACACAAATAAGAAATCTGGTAACAGAATAAATATGAAATTTGGAATGCCTTCTAGAACATACATGGTGAAACTGGGCAAGGTTGACATTGGTTTTACTAATTTGTCTGCTTAGTAGGTAAATGGGGTTGCCAGTCTGGCAGTTTGCACTGGCAATAAATCACCACTAGACATTTTATTTTAAAATTGGCACTGGCTTGAGGGAGGTAAAGGATTGTCAATTTGCTTTTATTTGAGGCCAGGCACAATCATAACAAACAGGCCACCTGGAAACTTCAGCCCACATGCACAAGTGTGGCTCAGGTCTCTATGGCTATGTTTTTTTTTTAATGTTTGGAGAGTGGAGGGCTAAATCAGAGACTCAGGATCCTGACCATAAAGATCCTGGTAGACTGGCACGGCCTGGAGACGTACCTTTTGGAAATCAGTTTGGTTCTAGAATTATGATGTAGGAAGGATAGAATAGATTTGATGTTGGACAGAAAATTTGGTGGTTTCCTCTTTTGTTGGTGGTGGTGGTTAGTGGGGACCAGCAGAGTGCGTGCAGAGCAGACAACTATTACCTTCCAAAAATCACTCCATTATTAAGGAAGTGGGTTGCTCCCTATTTTTTCAGCCTTATCTTGCTTAGAAGTTCGCTTTTAAACTTGGTAGTGAATGGAGTAACAGTATTGAGAAAAAAATATCCTGAATGAGAGCTCATGCAACCTCTATTCTCATGTGAGCAATGATAGATGTTCTTTCTTTGAAAATTGCTATAATTAAAAGACAATCAAGTGGAGAGGAGAAAAAGGTTACACTGGACCCTTGTAAGCTACTCTAATGGAAATGGTGGAGGTGAATTCTCTTCCTTTCATCTGTTTCCTGATTCCCCAAATATTCATCAGGGCTTCAAAGCATCCCTGAACAAATTTTTTTGATTTAAGTATATTTAAGGATTTGGATAATATAAAAGTTAGTGTGTCAGGACAATTACATTAAAAATGAGCTGATTTACAAATTACTAGTATTTCTTCTCTGTTTACATATGATATTTATCAATCTTAACTGTACTGCATATTTTGTACCATGCACATTGTTGGAAAGGATCTGGTTAAGATAGAGATGTATTGACTTAACTTGGTCTCATGAATAATTCCATTTGTTTACTTGCTGGATATGTCCAGTTTGCTGTTGATGTTGTAAATATTTGAATTGGATTCAACTTGTCCATCAGAGCCTTTCCTCTGTCTCTCCTGGACATCATATATGTAATTTGATGACACTATCTCCCAGAAAGTAAGGAAAATGTATACTTTGGTTTCTGCTTGGTAAAGTCATTCAAAGTGATACAAAATGTCAAGAGCAAAGAAGAAAACCACTCCAATGATGTGTGGAAGCAATTGGCAGTTTTCCTGGTATTTGGAACATGGGAGTACTTAGAGATTTGTGGCATTAATTACACATAAACAACTGAAGTATCAGATATCTGACCTGATAGGATTTTTCTTTGTTTCAAAGTATATAATATTAGACCCTTTACTAAATATTTACAAAAGTTCTGTTATAAATGCAATGGGATCTGTCTTCCTTAGACTGCAATGTCTTACAAGCTGCCTGTTAATAAATGACAACATTCATAAAATGAAAAAGAAAAAGAAGAAAAATGAGAAATCCCCCAAAGCAGTCACTTTTATAAAAAGTCCCACAATTCTGCCAGTATTCAATGCCTGCATTAAATGTCACACCAGTAAATCTTTACTCAAATAGATCAAGATGCAGCAAATATAAGACCAAATATAGAAGACTAAGCATATAAATACAATAGTAAGAAATAAAGTATGAACATTCCTTGGGTAGCCTTCAAAACGATGCAGGTAATTAGCAGGTGTTTATATTTTTTGTTTTGACTTGCCCACAGGTATTCATTTAACAGTATGTTTTGGAGACAGTCATGTAAAGATTTTCATTTTGGCAAGTGTCTCTAACATTTGTTTGGATTTAATATACACGTTAATTCAGAATGAAATATTTTGAACTAGATTTTTCTCATACTCGAGGGCCCTAAAAACCTAATGTGCGAATATTTACAGCATCCTGGATTGTCCAGCTACGCTGTTAATTTCAGTGCAGTTAAGCTTCTAGTCTTTACCTTAATTTTTTTCTCCTCCTGCTTGAGAGTTATTATGGGACATAAATCGTGTGTGTATTTTGTATGTGAAGATGGTATTAACTCACTTTGGGGAAATCGTAGTTCTAATCCTATTTTCATTATTTTGTTTTTAAAAACTGCCTTTCTTCTTTGATCCTGAAGTTTTGAAGTGGGTAACATAGTTTCAAAAAATTAAGATATAAAGATATATTAGAGGTGAAAATAATTCAGCAAAAATTTATATATATTACATATATATTAAAAGATATTCTCCATGAAAATAAAATGTCATTAACGTTCATTGAGTTCTCTAAACATAAAAGGGCACATGTGTGTACATGCATTTTCTCACTTGCTCATTCGATAACTAGCAAAAATAGTCTCTGCAGGAAAGAGCTGCAAGACTGGTGCCAGGGTCCCCAACATACCCAAGAATTTCTTTATTTAGAACCTCCCATGTGCTATTTTTTTAAATCTTTGGAATCTCAGGGATTTTCCCATCCCGCTACATGCTTGAGACGTTTCAGAGCATGGTAACCCCCTCTTGGAATCCTCTCTCTTCTGTTTTATTTTTAAACTGTGGGCAGTATTAGTGTACAGGGAAGCGACAGTTCCTATGACAAAGAAGGATAAGATTCCCAGTATATATAGCAATACCTCTGAAGATCACTGTTGGGTAGAGAAGCAAATGCCATGAGTCATTAAGTCTTCTCTTAAGGGGTCCTTGAAAATCATGAGATTTTAAGCCTAGAATTTTTGGGGAGGAGCCATGCATGGCAACATCTATAGGACACTTGGTATAATCCTTGAATGTTTATTAAGCAACAGTTGATCTGTGCCAAAAGCCTGAGATGTGATATATGTCTAGTCTTTTGGTTTTCAAATTTATTAGGTATGGTGGACCTGAATTTTGGTAATGAATTTGCTTTCAAGTATGGAAAATTGGCTGTTTTGAGACCAGACTGTGACAATCTCTGAAACAATTATTTTAGTATTGTCCCTTTACATTATATGGGTGAAACTATTATATGTATTTAAAAAGCATATCATATTTGCATATGATGTTTCTGATATGAACACACGACCTCCTTTACAATAAAGCACAATGTGCAATTGCAGAAAACGCCTTTTCACTTATGAACGTCTGAGTCTGAGATTCACACAAACCACACTTTTGTTTGACTCCAAAATGTGGGTGCCAAATGAATCTACTGCACTAGGCTTATGAACACTACTGCAACTGTGCAGCTACTATTTCTCTACTGGGAGAATTGTTTCGGCAGATAAACCATCTGGCTTGAAACACAGCCCTCTTTGAAAATATTCCCCATTATGTTAGCTCTGAAACAATGTGTACAACTATGCTCCAGTGGAGGACATGTTAACAGAAATTCAATGTCAAACAATATCTGCTCTGTAATCTTTTGCTAAATGTAAAAAAGAGGTAATCAAAATGCAAGATTTTAATTCTTTAAAAAGTTGTTGTGAATGTGACATAAGATGAAGAAAATTCAGGAAAATATTTAATAAGGAACTATAATAGGAGAGTGTTTAACATAGTGACTTTTTTCTTTAGGATCACCCATGGAAAATGAGACTTGTTTTGTTATAAGCATATGAAGATGGCATATTAATGCTTTGTGTTCATTCATTTTCTTTTTATTATTTTTCTATTTTTACTATTTTTTCTATTTTCAAATGTGAATTCATTATATATGGTGGGTAAATTGTCAGAAGCCAGTATTTATAGCTAGATATCCTGAGGTGCACTAGGGTAACTCAAATGTGACTTAATGAGTCAGGAACGCTATGGAAAAACTAAACAGATAATATTGGGTAGAGAAAATTAGTATGCAGTGGTAATAGGTAATATCTATAAACAGCTAGAGAAAGTTTGATGGAAGTGTTAAGAATCCAAGCCAACAGTGGTTCTGTTATGGAAGAAAGCTAAAGGGAAACAAGAAATTTTTAAAAGTGTATTATAGGTTCAATAATATTTAGGGTAGTATTTAAAAATAAGACTTGAGTGAAGTCATGAGAAAGTTTTAAAAAGTTAAACCATCTGAGTTTATGAGATCAGATAAATCTATAAGTGGGTGTATCTGGACCATTGGTGGGGGTGATTGTAGAAGCAGTCAGCATATGATTGAAAGGAAGTGGGACGGAGCTACATCCTAAGAATTACTACAATGTATGTGGAGTGAGAGAAAGTGTTAGGGAACAGAGTTTACTGGTCAACTGATGGAAAAAATTGATGTCATATGATGATGATAATTCCTATAAGGTTATAAATAATGGTGCCTTAGTAGGAAACATTGACTTTCCCCCCATTTCAGTACAAAATTCGCTTGTGCATTAAAGATATTTAGTTAGAATTATTTTAATTAAATGGATTGTAGCTCTGGTTACTTTGTTTTTCATTTAGCTTCTTCCTCCTTACACTGGCTTTAGCTATGCAAACAACTATGTCTCAACAAAAGTCTCAACTTTCAACTGAAAAAGAACCAGGCTGCTTTTATTTTTTCCTAGTAATTCTAAGAGGAGAAAACTAAAATCCATAGAGTTTAAGTTACTTTCCTTCCTTATTTTATAATTGCATTGTACTGGATAACTAGGAACTTGTATTAATCAAAGGCTTTCTTACACATGCTCTTCTTCCAAGGTAATATCTGAGCAAGGGTTTTCAATAAAGAGGTCTGGTGAAGCCACATGAATTGACCAAAGGACCCAGGAGGATCCTCAAGGATGCTGTTGGGCTGTTCTTAATAGGAAAACAGAGGTCTGTGTCTAAGTGGGAGGAAGTCTGTTTTGATGGTTAAGATGGTATTTTCTCACAATCATCTTAGAAAATCTTAAACTGTCTACTACATGGGAGCCAGTATCTGTGATCTACTGAGAACCAAACTGAGGGAAATTTTTGGTCAAGTCTGATTCTACCATTGTTTCCTTGGTAAAGAGAAGGAATATATAAGTTCCCTCTGTGAGCTGGGGAATATACTATCCAGTCCTGAAAGCAGTGGGATTTTCTCAGTCCATTCAGGGCCATTAGCCGAAGCAGGCACTCTATTAAATTATATTGTGTCTATGTTTATGACTAGCAGTGAACTCTGGATTATGTCTCTAACAGGAAAAGAACAATCAGCAAATTAATGTATTGGACTTCTATGAAGTCTTCTTTGGTAAAAGTTAATTATCACTCTAATACTATAAGGTCTGTAGGCCTGGGGAGAGCACTTAACGCATGAACTTCTGTTTGCATTTTCCAAGTTTTTTTTCCCTCATCAGTGACAAAGTCACACTGTCAGGTGGTAAGGATAAACCTTCATTGGAGAGAAACTGAGGCAGTTTTAAACATTAACAGGCCACTTGGAGGGAGGAGGGTCTTTAATATTTCTTGGACAATTTTATAGATTCTCTGTAGTATCTGTGTATGTCTCTGTGTGCTTGTATGTATAGTAAATTGTCAAGGGTCTGACAAATTTTAAAAGTTCCCCAGAGACATTTAGATATAGATATGAGATGAATTTTTAAAAGATAAAATTTAAGTAATTTTCAGTGGAAAACAGAATATGACTAAAGATTATCAGAATTTGGGAGATAATTATTTGATGGTATGTATATAAAATTGGACTTCTCTCTATTCTTGGTTAGCATTTTCAGTGGAGAATTTAAGAATTGACAAGACAATTATCCAAATGATCACAGTTCCCAGAAGGGGATTCTGAGGAAATCTGAGGAGTTCTTGTCCCCACGAGGCTCGGGAAGGGCACAGTGGTAAATGCTGCTGCTGCTGCTAAGTCGCTTCAGTCGTGTCTGACTCGGTGCAACCCCATAGACGGCAGCCCACCAGGCTCCCCCGTCCCTGGGATTCTCCAGGCAAGAAAACTGGAATGGGTTACCATTGCCTTCTCCAGGGCATGAAAGTGAAAAGTGAAAGTGAAGTCCCTCAGTCTTGTCTGACTCTCAGCGACCCCGCTGGACTGCAGGCTACCAGGCTCCTCCATCCATGGGATTTTCCAGGCGAGAGTCCTGGAGTGGGGTGCCATCGCCTTCTCCAGTGGTGAATGATTTACCTCTTTGCTGCCATGTACAGTTTTTCAGGTAAACTGTGTCTTCAGGCCCTTCTAAACTTGACAGAGAAATTCAGTGCAACAGTTCCAGGTACTTTATCTCCTTGTCCTAGGTGCAAAAACACAACCCAGAACTTCAAAGCAGTCTTTAGAATTTAATCGTCATCACCGTTTACTCCAGAAAATGAAGTAATAGTTGCGATTAAAAACAAACAAGAAGTGAAAACCAGCCCACTGACTGCACTGAGATGGGCAAGTAGCCGGTGCTCAGGGCAGGTAAAGTAGATTAATAACAGGCCTCTCCTAAGAAGGTTTAAGCTCTTACTGTCAGAGGGTAATAATTAATGATCAAATGTTAATGGAGATACTAAGCTGTTGATGTCATTAATTCAGCTCAGTGGAGCCAGTTCTGCCCAGGACCTGCCACAGCTGTCACTGCATTTGCTTAATTATTCCAGTGCCTTCAGGCTTTTTTTCTTTCTTTACCCTCCCCCACCCCCACTAACTATAGGACATTATGTTTTCACTGATGCAGAATTATGAAGAGCATCCTGCTCCCTGGGCAGTGCCAACCCCCAAATATGTGAACACCCAAAGGCAACAAAGGAGACCCTAACTTTTTACTTAGATGAAAAGATGGAAAATGTTGAAGAAAGACCATCTTTAAATAGCCCGATTGTGCTGACATAATTTTATGGTTCTTTAAAGATTTGGATGTCGAAAGTGAACTCTGAGCTGAGTAAAATGTCAAAGTGCTCACCCTCTCCCACAATCAAACAAAGAGAATATAGAAAAAGTGGCGCAAAAGTGTTGGTAAAACATAATGCCGTACAATCATTCTTCCAAGAGGGAACCAGAAAGTTAACTTTGCTGGGCAAATTGAGGCAAGGAAAAGCATGGTGAGGGAAATGCCACTGTGATTAAAATTCAGTTGTAGGAGTGTATGAATTTGCCTGCTGTGCTTACAGAAACTTTTTGTATTTCTTCAGCTTTGTGTCTCTTTTATCTATTGCATTGCCTTAAACTTAAGGAAAAGCATTCTTTGTAAATATTGTTTGGGTCTTTCTCCCACTGGCCTGTTGTAATAATCACATTTTTCGCTTTACTGTTTCCTAATTGGAATGGGGTGTTAATTTGGCTTTTAAAAGACCCCACGTTGCAAAATGTGTAATTGAGAAAAGCTAGTTCCTTGGCTTCTAGGTATACGCTCCAGTTGAGATGGGTGCTATGATATCAGACTAGGCCATTGTGTCTTATGCCTCAATGCTGGAATTCTGCTGGACTCTTCTCCCCACTGAAGCACTTAAAAAATGTGAGGCCCTACAATTTCAAATTTTTCTCTTGGCTGCACATGGTGATTTAAAATAATTGAAGCTCTTCAAATTTTTATATGCCCTCAAAATTAGAAGTGAACAGTTCTGAGCATGTACAGTATACTATGATTTAAAATTTTTAGAGTCCCTCCAATTTACCGTTAAGAGTCTCAACTTGCGAGTGATAGGGGAACCTGGACTTTAACAATTCACAGTGGTTTAAAATGATCACTATATTCAGATGATATAGAGGTGAGTAGAATTCTGGGCACTTGTGTACAGTTTTTTAACTCATTGTTGAATTGACTTGTTTTTTTTATTCAAAAGGTATTACTAGGCCACCAGAAGAAGCATTTAAATAAACCACTGAAAATTTACCATAACACAATTTTACTTTCATTGCCATGAATCCACTCTGATGACCTGAATATAATCTTCATCATAAAGCCAAATGGCTAAATTTGGCATAGAAAAGAACTTATTTTTTTCCTAGCTCCCACACAAAAAAGAAATGTATTCAGTAAAAACACCTGATACACCATGGTGACAGCACATAGATTCCATAGGCTATCTTTAAAAATTGCACTGCTCTTTTTTAAACAACAGGGGCTTTTTGAACTATTGCATAAATTGCTACTTTTTTTTTGTTTTTAAATCTAAAGTGCTTTAAACTGAGTTTTCATTATAATTCAATAATACTTATTTTTTATATTTTATTAAAATACAGTTGATTTACAATGCTGTATTAATTTTAGCTTATAGAAACTAACATAGCATTGTAAAGCAATTATATTCCAATAAAATAAAATAATTTCTACTGTACAAGAAAATAACTCAGTTATATATATATTCTTTCTTCATATTCTTTTCCATTATGGTTTATCACAGGGTATTGAATATAGTTCCCTGTGCTATACAGTAGGACCTCATTGTTTATCCATTCTGTATATTACTAGTTTGTTACTTCTAATAGATGGTCAATTTTGTTTTTTATTTAAATATTTCAAATAAAATGTTTTTATTAAAGATTAATTTAGATATTCATGTTATGTCATCTCTAAGATAAAATATATGCATTCATTTTTAAACCCATTTGTTTGAATATTTGGATGGTAAACCAAATGCAAAGGTACATAATTATGAAATACACAAGATGGAATCCTCAGATGGCTTACTTGTTGACTTGACGGTCATTAAACATTCCTTAGATCTTTTACCAAAGGATATTCTCTAAACGGGAACATTTAAACTTTTGTTGAATGCCCTGATGCCAAGATTCTAAGATATAAGGTAGATTTATGGTTCAAAAGTTAATAATATATAAGAAGAAATCTAGTCATTAAGAAGTCAGTTAAAATTCTTAACATATTTTATTTGTACCTTTGAAAGCCACATGGATGCTCTTTTACTTGATTTAAATGAAAGTGACAAAGGTGAAATTCCAGCATATTTCTTAGTCACTTCTCTTCCTCAGCAGATGTTTTCCTTTTGATAAAATTTAGGATAAGTTGATTATGAATTTGATTTTTTAATGAAAACGTAGAGTTGGTGTTTGAAAGATCCTGAAAACTTTCTAATCTTATAAGCTAGCTTTATAAATCCATATATTTTTATTACAGCAGAAATTTAACAGGATTAGAAATAGAAAATTCTAATAATAATAATATGTTGTATTTGGAATTTCTGTAACTCTAGGGATTTAGGTCCTGAACTATGTAAAGTCCTACATTTGGTATAGTAGTCAACTTTTGCCCTCAAATTTATTATTAGTTTCTAAAGTTTGAAAAATTTTCTTATGTTTGTATATTTTTAGTCCCCACAGTTACAGTGCTTGACTAAGCAACTGAGCACACACACATACACACACGCACACACATTACAGTGCTCTTTGGTTTTTAGATAGGCACACAAAAGCTAAGAAAGTTTGCTCAATTATTTGTGGCTATGCTAAATTAAAAATGTTTCAATGGGCTAGAGTTATGCTATTAAAGAATTGAATTAAACCTTATTTAGGTCATAGGTAAAATGAGCAAAATTATATCAAATTAGCCTATGCTGAGCATATATGAATGCCTAGAGATTGCAAAGAGTCGGACATGACTGAGCGACTGAACTGAACTGAACTGAATGCATACTTAGGGCTTCCCTGGTGGCTCAGACAGTAAAGAAACTGCCTGCAACGTGGGAGACCGGGGTTTAATCCCTGGGTCGGGAAGATTCCCCTGGAGCATGAACCACCCACTCCAGTATCTTGCCTGGGAGATCCCATGGACAGAGGAGCCTGGTCGAAAAGAGCCTGGGGTCGAAAAGTGTCAGACAAGACTGAGTGACTAACACACAAAAAGCATAGCTATGCCAAAATAAAATTCTTGCTTTTAACTATACCAGTTTTGGAGTCTTTAGGAACTTGAAAGTTTATTTAGAAAAACTAAAAAGTGCTATTTGCACATAGACTCTAAATCTTTCAGTAAAACAGTTCAAATAAACATCTGATATGTATTGATACACCTTTTAAAATAAAGCATGCTATTATTCCATGTTTTAGTATTGTCTGCAGGGACAGCTGGTATTGTTTTGGAAACAATAAGGATATTAGTTACCATTTAAAAAATAATTCAGAATATATAACACCTGGCCTTGAGAGATTTGAAAGGAAATTTCTCAGGTTAAAACTCATTGACCTTTTCAATTACTTTGCATTTTTTAGAGAAAGGTCAATTTAGTAAATACTTTTCTATTACATATAAAATCCTAGGAGGAAAAAAAGGATAATTTAAGAAATATAGCCATAAAAACCTGAAGAATGACATAAAGAATATGTATTTGCTTCATAGGTGTAATAGAACTTTTAAAGAAAGTCTAAGGGAAATTATCAATAAATTTGACCTCATAAAAATGAAAATAAAATATATTTCTGTACATCAAAAATATGAGAATTGGGAATACAAACCACAAATAATGAACATTTCTACAGGTATCACAGATTAGGAAATATCTGCAATATATAAAAATATTTCACCCAAATTTATGAAAAAACAATAAATCCTCCATATATATACAGGAAAGGGTAAAAAACAGTGAAAATAAATTATAAGTGGTTAACAAATTTATGAAAATGAAATGTGATGAAATAGATTATCAGTTCAGTTCAGTTCAGTCTCTCAGTTGTATCCGACTCTTTGCGACCCCATGAATCGCAGCACGCCAGGCCTCCCTGTCCATCACCAACTCCTGGAGTTCACTCAAACTCATGTCCATCGAGTCAGTGATGCCATTCAACCATCTCATCCTCTGTCATCCCCTTCTCCTCCTGCCCCCAATCCCTCCCAGCATCAGAGTCTTTTCCAATGAGTCAACTCTTCACATGAGGTGGCCAAAGTACTGGAGTTTCAGCTTTAGCATCATTCCTTCCAGAAATCCCAGGGCTGATCTCCTTCAGAATGGACTGGTTGGATCTCCTTGCAGTCCAAGGGACTCTCAAGAGTCTTCTCCAACACCACAGTTCAAAAGCATCAATTCTTCAGCGCTCAGCCTTCTTCATAGTCCAACTCTCACATCCATACATGACCACTGAAAAAACCTTAGCCTTGACTAGATGGACCTTAGTTGGCAAAGTAATGTCTCTGCTTTTGAATATACTATCTAGGTTGGTCATAACTTTTTTCCAAGGAGTAACTGTCTTTTAATTTCTAAAGAAATAGATTATATTTAATATCAAATGTAATAATAGGTTGAAATTAATACAGTTATAAAATTTCCTAATTCTGTATTGCAAACATAAAAGAAAAAGCCAATAATTCATTTAACAAATGCTTTTGAGTATCTTCATGGTACTAAAGCAGGTCTAGAGATATAGTGATGAATAAGACTTTGACAGTCCTCTCTGGAGAGGCTTGCAATCTTCAGTGGATTGAAAGTGAAAGTGAAGTCGCTCAGTTGTGTCCAACTCTTTGAGACCCCATGAACTGTAGCCTATCAGGCTTCTCTGTCCATGGGATTTTCCAGGCAAGAATACTGGAGTGGGCTGCCATTTCATTCTTCAGGGGATCTTCCCAACCCGGGGATCGAACCCAGGTCTCTTGCATTGCAGACAGACGTTTTGTTGTCTGAGCCACTAAGGAAGCCCTATGAGTGGATTATAGGAATTAAATAGGCACATATAGGGTGGTGTGACAATCAGTTTTCTGTCTAAAGAGCATGGACTCGGGAAACCAGGGAAAGCCTCTCACGGGAGTGAAGCTGAGGCTCAGAAGTATAGTGTCATTCTCCTTGCTTTGCTTTTTCTCAAAATCTTCATTGCAATCCTTCAGCAAACCTCTGATTTCTATTGTCAAAATACACTGAGATCTGACTACCCTCCTCCTTTTGTATCACTCTAGACCAAACTTCCCTCACCCATTTCCTGAAATATTGTAATAGCTTCCCAATTGCTCTCCCTACTTCCACTCTTCTACATTGTGTTCTGTTTTCCACCTGGCATCCAGGTACTTCCAACCGGCACTACCCACACAACCCTGCAGTCTCATATATCATTTAGAGTAAGAACTAAAGCCCCTAAGACCTTTTCATGATTTTCTCTTGGAGTCTGTCTGATCTTAACTCCTTTATCTTCCACCTTGCTGCCCGATTGTCAGCCCTTCCTTTCTTCTTTTCCACAAATACACTAAGTGTTCCATCACCTCATGAGCTTTGCACTTATTGTTCTAGACATGCTTTCCTTTCAAATAAAAGTAGAACTTTGCTTGCTTTCTCACTTCATTCAGGGTTCCACCCAAGAATCATATTATCAAGAATACTTCCTTGACCTCCTATTTAGGATGGCAGCCTCTACCTCATCTAGGTCTTTACCTTACTTAACTTCTCTTATCATTTATCACTCCTTGATATATTTCTTTTTTATCGTTGGTGTCCTTATCAGAATGTAAGATTATTAACATCTTGGACTATATCAGTCAAGGCTCAACCAAAGAAGAAAAACAAGTAGAACAATATCTAGTTGTCTATCTATCACCTATTTATACTTTCTGAGGCAGACTCTTTGCTGTCTGAGCCACCGGGGAAGCCAGACTAACACCTGTCTACCTATCTCAAGGAATTGTGACAGGTGATTGGGGGCACTGTCTAAGAAAGTTTGAAATCCATAATGCGGATCTTCATGAAGAAAAGATCATGGTCAGCATGAAACCCACAAGTCACAGTCACTTGCTGTCTCCAGGGAGAAATATTTTGTTTTCTCTCAAGATTTATTGAGGCATAGTTGACAAATAAATAGTGTGTATATTTAAGATATATAGCATCATGATTTTCTATATCTATACAATATGAAATGGTAACTAGAGTCGAGGTCATTAATACATTCGTCACCTCACCTGGTTACCATTTTTTTTGTGTTGTGTGTGGTGAGAATACTTAAGATTTACTCTTTCGGCAAATTTCAAGTATCTAGTATACAGCACAGCTTTGTTAACTATAGTCACCATTCTATACATTAGGTCCCCAGAATCTTGTAACTGAAAGTTAATACCCTTTGATCAACACCTCCTCATTTCTTTCACTCAAGCCTTTGGCAAGTACCATTCTATTCTCTGCTTCTGTGACTTTGTTAGATTCCATTTTTAAGTGATCTCACACAATATTTGTCTTTGTGTGTCTGGCTTATTTCACTTAGCATAATGTCCTCCAGTTTCACCCATGTTGTCACGAATGGCAGGGCAAAGGACCAGAATGGACATTTTTCAAAAAAAGACACAAATGGTCAACAGTTATGTGAAAAGTTACAACATCACCAATCATCAGGGAAATGTTAATCAAAATCACAATGAGATGTCTCTTCATGCCTGATAGAAAGTTTGTTGTCAAAGAGACAAGTTATCCAGTGCCATGGGATGTGAAGAAAAGGGAACACTTGTACACCATTAGTGGGAATGTAAATTGGTACAGCCATTATGGAAAACAGAGATTTTTTCAAAATATGTAGATTTCTCAAAAAACTAAAAATAAAATTGTCATATGATATAGCATTCCCATTTCTAGGTATATATTTCAGGGAAATAAAATCACGATCTCAAAGAGATATCTGCACTTCTATGTCTATTGCTATATTATTCACAACAGCCAAGATATGGAAGTAGCCCAAGTGTCTGTTGATGGATGAATGGATTAAAAATGCGAAAATATAAAATGGCTATAAAAAGAAGGAAATTCTGCTATTGGTGACAATAGGCCTTCTAATGAATTAAATCAGTGCACCTAGACTATCTGAGATATTTTCCCTTATTTAAATTAACTGATTATGGATCTTACTTATATCTGAAAACTTCCTTTACATCAGCAATGAAATCACGGTTTGGTTAAATAACAGATAACTGTATCCTTGCCAAACTGACACATCAGTCTGATGGAAAACCATCAATTGGAAAGATCTCATGGGGGAACAGACAGGGCAACAGACACAAAGGGACTTTACATTCACTCAGAAGTTTTTCTCCATGGACCTCAGGTGATTCCTCAGGAGAAAAACTGGGGGAGGAGAAGACAACTGGAGAGTCCCTCTCAATGGTTTAGGTGTGAAGGGTGATTGGCTGCTGTGAGGGGGTGGAGGGGAGGGCAGCAGGTATAAATCTGCTTTCCTGCACCCTTCTTTCCTATGAAGAAAAAGCCTGGCCAGGAAGGAGGAGCAAATCCTTTCTTTTATGTACAAGTATTGCTTCAGGAAGAAAAGTAGAAACAAAACTTCTCTGTTCCTGGGAGGGACAGGGAACAATCTCTTAGGACTTGAGCAGAAACCTGTTGCTGTTGGAGAAAAGATAGAGGAAAACCCCTCAGAACCCCCACCCCTAGCAGGGCTGCTGGAATTCAGATTGGGTCGAGAATCATATATTTAGAGACCTTATATTTAAAGATATTTAAGTAGAGATCTGCTACTTCTGGGGGAGAGGAGAAAACTCCCATCCAAATATGACTGTAATTACAAGGCAGAGTTTTGCTGCCATAGTTGGGAGGAGTAGAAATATTGAGAAGACCCAGGCATGGAGAGCCTACCTATGACTGAGACTGGTCCAGGATAAGAGAGAACTTCCCTGCCTTCTCCATGAACCTAATGCTGAGTAATAAGCATCATCAGTCCATTACTAAAGGAGAGACAGAGCATGGGGGCAGATCCCATGGGAGGGTGGGTTTTTGTGCTATGCTGAAAGCTGATGGGAAAGCAAGAACACTGAGAAAAACCATTTGGCACTCTAGCCCTCACTTTGAACCCAAAGCGACATCAGTCTACTGCTAGAGGAATGTGAAAACTGACATATACTGGAATTCAGGTTAATTAGCAACAACAAAACCCCAGATCTGCTCGGCTCCTGACTAGATTGGCTCATAATCCCATTTTAATCACTTCATAGCAGAAGATAGATGCTCATTTTTAGGAATAAATACTATTTCCTTCAGTCTCTACTATTCTTCTATAAAATGTCTAACTTTTAATTATAAAAAATATAAGATATGTATTAAAAGTAACAAGAATAGGCAGCCCTCTGTCAAGAGATAAAGCAATTAGCAGAATGAGAATTAGATATGACAGAGGTGTTTAAACTATCAGAAAAGAATTAAAAAATAATGATTATTAGTATATTAGAAAACTGGTAGAAAATGTCAACAATGTGCAAGAACAGTTGGGAAACTTAGTAACATGGAAACTATAAGAAAAGGTCAAGTGGGAATGCTGAAATGAAAACATGGAACCAGAGACGAACAGTTGACTTGATGGACCCATCATTAGACTGGACACAGCCTAAGGAAGAGCGTTAAACAGTGGACAACAGAAATTATCCAAGCTGAAGGAGAATAAAAAAGAATGAGTAATAAACATAGTTGAACTTAAAATCTGCACAACATTGTGTTGTCAAATGTATGTATAATTCCAGAGGGAAGACAGATAGAAAATTGGGCAGAAGATATATTTGAAGAGTAAACTGTCTGCGAATTCTCCCTCCCCTCAAAGAAGTAAGAGATTGAACCACAAATTTGAAAACTCAAAGAATGTTAAGGAAGATAAATACCAAAATACAACAAAACCAAACAACACCTAGAGTAAAGTAATGAAAACCAAAGACAAAGAGAAAATCCTTAAAGAAGCTAGAGAAAAAAGAAACATTACATATAGAAGAAGAAAAATAAGGATTATACCAGAATATTTATCAAAACCATGTAAGCCAAAACCCACTGATTTAACATCTTTAAATACTAAAGAAAAAAATTATTGACTCAGCATTCTATACTGAGAGAATATGTATTTCAAAATAGAAGTGAACCAAAGATAAAACTCAAGAGAATTTATTAACAATGTGCCAGCACTCAAGGAAATAAAGAGGAAGTTGTTAAGTATTGTAAAACCAAATGGAGTACATTGAACAAGATGATAAAGACATATTCTGAGCTGAAAATAAAGTTAATTCATTAAAAAAATTGAAATTACACAAAGTAGGTTCCAGAGCCACAGTGGAATTAAAATGTAAACCAGTAAGAGAATGATATATAGAAAATTCCCTAATGTTTTAAAATTAAACAATATTCTTCTAAAAAACTCAGGTATCAGAAAGGAAGCCACAGGGAAATTAGAAGATATTTTGAATTGAATGAAAATGAAAATAGAATGTATCAAAATTTATGAGACTGAGTCAAAGCAGTGATTAGAGGAAAATTTATAGCATTAAATTCTTTGATTCAGTTCAGTTCAGTCGCTCAGTCATGTACGACTCTTTGCAACCCCATGAATCACAGCACGCCAGGCCTCCCTGTCCATCACCATCTCCCAGAGTTCACTCAGACTCACATCCATCGAGTTTGCGATGCCATCCAGCCATCTCATCCTCTGTTGTCCTCTTCTCCTCCTGCCCCCAATCCCTCCCAGCATCAGAGTCTTTTCCAATGAGTCAACTCTTCACATGAGGTGGCCAAAGTACTGGAGCTTCAGCTTTAGCATCATTCCTTCCAAAGAAATCCCAGGGCTGATCTCCTTTAGAATGGACTGGTTGGATCTCCTTGCAGTCCAAGGGACTCTCAAGAGTCTTCTCCAACACCACAGTTCAAAAGCATCAATTCTTCAGTGCTCAGCCTTCTTCACAGTCCAACTCTCACATCCATACATGACCACAGGAAAAACCATAGCCTTGACTAGACGGACCTTAGTTGGCAAAGTAATGTCTCTGCTTTTGAATATACTATCTAGGTTGGTCATAACTTTTTTCCAAGGAGTAAGCGTCTTTTAATTTCATGGCTACAGTCACCATCTGCAGTGATTTTGGAGCCCCCCCAAAATAAAAAGTCTGACACTATTTCCACTGTTTCCCCATCTATTTCCCATGAAATGATGGGACCAGATGCCATGATCTTCGTTTTCTGAATGTTGAGCTTTAAGCCAACTTTTCCACTCTCCTCTTTCACTTTCATCAAGAGGCTCTTTAGTTCCTCTTCACTTTCTGACATAAGGGTGGTGTCATCTGCATATCTGAGGTTATTGATATTTCTCCCCGCAATCTTGATTCCAGCTTGTGTTTCTTCCAGCCCAGCGTTTCTCATGATGTACTCTGCATAGAAGTTAAATAAGCAGGGTGACAATATACAGCCCTGATGTACTCCTTTTCCTATTTGGAACCAGTCTGTTGTTCCATGTCCAGTTCTTACTGTTGCTTCCTGACCTGCATACAGATTTCTCAAGAGGTAGGTTAGGTGGTCTGGTATTCCCATCTCTTTCAAAATTGTCCACAGTTTATTGTGATCCACACAGTCAAAGGCTTTGGCATAGTCAATAAAGCAGAAATAGATGTTTTTCTGGAACTCTCTTGCTTTTTCCATGATCCAGCGGATGTTGGCAATTTGAACTCTGGTTCCTCTGCCTTTTCTAAAACCAGCTTGAACATCAGGGAGTTCACGGTTCACGTATTGCTGAAGCCTGGCTTGGAGAATTCTTTGATTAGAAACCAAAAACAGTTTCAAATCAATAATATATGCTTCACCTTAGAAAAGTAGTAAAGAAAGTGCCAATCAAACCTGAACTAAGAAGAAGGAAGAAAAATAATGAAGATAAGAAGAGAAAAACAATAGAAACAGCCAATAAACCCAAAAGCTGGTTTTTGGAAAAGATAAAATATATAAACCTCTAGGAAACTGATTAAAAAATTTAAAAAGATACAAACTACCAATACTTGGAATGAGAGGACATCATACAGAAAATTCAGACCTTAGGATGGCAATAAGAGAATATTATGAACAACTTATGCCAATAAATTGATAACTTAGATGAAATGGGTAAATTCGCTAAAAAAACAGAAACTATCAAAATTTATTCCAGAATAAATAGATAGCCCTAGTACATCTATACCTATTAGAGAAATTAAATTCATTGTTAAAACAGTCCAAAAATAAAAATTCCAATACTTTATGGTTTCATAGGTGAAGCCTATGAAACATTTTTGGAAGAAATAATATTAATTTTATTACAAATTTTCAAGAAAATAGAAGAGGAGGAAAAATTTCCCAAATGATTTTATGAGGCTAGCATTACCCTGATACTAATAATCGGGGGGGAAAAAAAAACAACACACACACACACACACAACAGAGCAAAACTACAGAATACGTTTTTTGAACATAGGCACAAAAATCCTTAAAATTTAATTTAAAATTAAACCCATCCATATATATAAAAGATATAAATTGTGATCTGAGGGGAAGTGAGTTTAGTTCAATATTTGAAAATCAGTCAATGTAATTTACACAATGTAATTTACAACACTGAAAGACAGATTGAAAGACAGAGACTTAATGAGCATCTCAATAGATACAGAAAAAAATATTTAACTATATTTAAACATCCATGAAAGCTGAACACCAAAGAACTGATGTATTTGAACTGTGGTGTTGAAGACTCTTGAGAGTTCCTTGGACTGCAAGGAGATCAAGCCAGTCAATCCTAAAAGAAATCAATCCTGAATATCCATTGGAAGAACTGATGCTGAAACTCCAATACTTTGGCTACCTGATGTGAAGAACTGGTTCACTGAGAAAGACCTTGATGCTGCGAAAGATCGAAGGCATGAGGAGAAGGGGATGACAGAGGAAGAAATGGTTTAATGGCATCATGGACTCAATGGACATCAGTTTGAGCAAGTTCCAGGACGTGGTGAAAGACAAGGAAGCCTGGCATGCTGCAGTCTATGGGTTCCCAAAGAGTCAGACATGACTGAACAACATCCATTTATGACAAAATTCGCAGGAATTTAGGAATAGAAGAAAACATCCTCAATCTCTTTAGAGAAATTTATTATAAAACTACAGTTAATATAGTGACTATTGAAGAAGAACTAATGAGGCTATTGATGAAAGTGAAAGAGGAGAGTGAAAAAGTTGGCTTAAAACTCAACATTCAGAAAACTAAGATCATGGCATCTGCTCCCATCACTTCATGGCAAATACATGGGGAAACAATGGAAACAGAGACAGACTTTATTTTTTTGGGCTCCAAAATCACTGCAGATGGTGACTACAGCTATGAAATTAAAAGACGCTTACTCCTTGGAAGAAAAGTTATAACCAACCTAGAGAGCATGTTAAAAAGCAAAGACATTGCTTTGCCAACAAAGGTCTGTGTAGTCAAAGCTATGATTTTTCCAGTGGTCATGTATGGATGTGAGAGTTGGACTATAAAGAAAGCTGAGCACTGAAGAATTGATGCTTTTGAACTGTGGTGTTGGAAAAGACTCTTGAGAGTCCCTTGGACAGCAAGGAGATCCTACCAGTCCATCCTAAAGGAAATCAGTCCTGAATATTCATTGGAAGGACTGACGGTGAAGCTAAAGCTCAGCATCAGTTTGGCTACCTGATGTGAAGAACTGACTGATTGGAAAAGACCCTGATGCTGGGAAAGGTTGAAGGCGGGAGAAGGGGACGACAGAGGATGAGATGGTTGGATGGCATCACTGACTCAATGAACATGATTTTGAGTAAACTGCAGGAGTTGATGATGGACAGGGAAGCCTGGCATGCTGCAGTCCATGGGGTTGCAAAGAGTCAGACATGACTTAGCGACTGAACTGAAGTGAATGGCGGAAAGCTGAATTCTTTACCCCTAAGTTCTTGAACAAGTATAGGATGTCCATTGTCACCACTCCTATTAAAAATTCCTAGCCAGTGCAATAATGCAGTAAGAAATAAAAGATATACAGATTAAACACAAAGAAATAAAACCATTCCCATCTGAAGACATAGTGTCCACATATTGCACTGCTGTTGTTATTGTTTTAGTCGCTAAGTCATGTCCAACTCTTTTGTGACCCCTTGGACCTTTATATAACCCACCAGGCTTCTCTGTCCATGGAATTTTTCAGGCAAGAATACTGGAGAGTGTTGCCATTTCTTCCTCCAGGGGATTTCATAACCCAGGAATCAAATCCGAGTCTCTTGCTTGGCAGGCAGATTCTTTACCACTGAGACCTCTGGGAAGCCCAGTGTCCACACAGAAGGGCCCAAATAATCTACAAGAAAATTGTAAGAACTAATATGTGAGTTTAGCAAGGTCTCAGGATACAAAAATCTGCTGCATTTCCCTGCTTATGAAATTTGCAGGAAAAAGTTGGAAATCAAATTTTTAAAAAGCAGTACCATTTTAAATAACATTGAGAAGCATGAAACACTTATGGATAAAACTGGAAAGTCATTTACATTATTTGCACACTGAAAATTAACAGCACAGTTGAGAAAAATCAAAGATTCCAATAAGTGGGGTGCTCATAGATAGAATATTTAGCATGGCTAAAATGTCAGTTCTCCTCAGTTTGATCTAGTGACTCAATGTAATTCTAACAAAAACCCTAGCAGGATTTGGTAGTAGAGATTATCAGGTTGATTCTAAAATGTATATGGAGAAGCAGAGGTCCTAGAATAGTAAAAATAGCTTTGAAAAAGACAAAGTAGATAACACTTCATTATTTAAAATCTATCTCTAATTCTACAGAAACTCATATGTATAGTTTTGGTGAAAGGTCATATAGATCACTGGAACAGGATGGAGACTCAAGAAATAGAGACATGGATGGCACGATAATTCAATGGAAGAAAGATAGTTTTTTCAATATGTGGTATTGAATACCCCATAAAGTGCTAGAAATTAATGTCAACCCATTTCTCATGCCATTTATAACAATTAACTAGAAATATATATTAGACCTAAAGGCAGAACCTAAATCTATAAGATTTCTAGAAGAACACATAGGAAAATTATCTTTGTGGCCTTGGATGAGGAAAATATTTCTAGACAATACACACACACACACACAAAATCATAAGAAAAAATGAATAATTGAGATTTCTTCAGAAAAACTTCTCTTGTTTATCATGTTAAGAAAAATAAAAAGATAAGTTCCCACCTGAGAAAAAGATATTTACAAAATACATTCTTGGTAATGGAATTGGATTCAGAACTATTGTATAAAGTCTTACAACTTAGTAATAAAATGCCAACTAACCAATTTTTTTAAAAGGCAAATGAATTGAACACTTTATTAGAGAACTACAAATGCAAATAAACATATGAATTGATTTTCAGCATCATTAGCTAATAGGGAAATGGAAAATAGAACCTCTGAGATACTGCTACACACTTACTAAAAGGGCTAAAAGATAAAATTGAACAAAAAGTTACTAAGTGCTGAAAAGGATATGGAACAACTGGAACAGTCATAGGTTGCTGATGGGAATACCAAATTGCACAGCTACTTTGGAAAACAGTTTTTTTAAAAAAATTAATTTATTTTAATTGGTGGATAATTACTGACAATATTGTGGTGGTTTTTGCCATACATCGACATGAGTCAGCCACGGGTGCACATGTGTTCCCCCATTCTGAACCCTCCACACCACCTCCCTCCCCACCCCGTCCCTCTGGGTTGTCCCATAGCACTGGCTTTGAGTGCCCTACTTCATGCATCAAACTTCCACTGGTCATCTATTTTCAGTTCAGTTCAGTAGCTCAGTCGTGCCTGACTCTTTGCAACCCCATGGACTGCAGCATGTCAGACCTCTCTGTCCATCACCAACTTCTGGAGTTTACCCAAACTCATGTCCATTGAGTCAGTGAAGCCATCCAACCATCTCATTCTCTGTTGTCCCCTTCTCTTCCCACCTTCAATCTTTCCCAGCATTAGGGTCTTTTCCAGTGAGTCAGTTCTTCGCATCAGGTGGCCAAAATGTTGGAGTTTCAGCTTCAGCGTCAGTCCTTTCAATGTACACCCAGAACTGATCTCCTTTAGGATGCACTGGTTATGGTAATATTCATGTTTCAATGCTATTCTCTCATGTCATCCCACCCTCACCTTCTTCCCCACAGTCCAAAAGTCTGTTCTTCACAACTGTGTCTCTCTTGCTGTCTTGCCTATAGGGTCATCATTACCATCTTTCTAAGTTCCATATATATGTGTTAATATACTGTATTGGTGCTTCTCTTTCTGACTTATTTCACTTGTATAATAGGCTCCAGTTTCACCCACCTCATTAGAACTGACTCAAAAGTGTTCTTTTTTATAGCTGATTAATATGTCCATTCTAAAGGAGATCAGCCCTGGGTGTTCTTTGGAAGGAATGATGCTAAAGCTGAAACTCCAGTACTTTGGTCACCTCATGCAAAGAGTTGACTCATTGGAAAAGACTCTGATGCTGGGAGGGATTGGGGTCAGGAGGAGAAGGGGACGACAGAGGATGAGATGGCTGGATGGCATCACGGACTCGATGGGCATGAGTTTGAGTGAAATCCAGGAGTTGGTGATGGACAGGGAGGCCTGGCGTGCTGCAATTCATGGGGTCTCAAAGAGTCAGACATAACTGAGTGACTGAACTGAACTGAACAGAACTGAATACTCCATTGTATATATGTACCACAACTTCCTTATCCATTTGTCTGCTGGTGGACATCTCAGTTGCTTCCATGTCCCAGCTACTGTAATCAGTGCTGCGATGAACATTGGGGTGCATGTGTCTCTTTCAGTTTTGGTTTCCTCAGTGTGTATGCCCAGTAGTGGAATTGCCGGATCATATGGCAGTTCTATTTCCAATTTTTTAAGGAATCTTCACACTGTTCTCCATAGTGGCTGTACCAGTTTGCATTCCCACCAACAGTGTAAGAGGGTTGCCTCTCCAGCATTTATTGCTTGTAGACTTTTTCATGGGAGCCATTCTGACCAGTGTGAGATGATACCTCATTGTGATTTGGCTTTGCATTTCTCTGATAATGAGTGATGTTGAGCATCTTTTCATGTATTTATTAGCCATCTGTATGTCTTCTTTGGAAAAATGTCTGTTTAGTTCTTTGGCCCACTTTTGATTGGGTTGTTCATTTTCTGGTATTGAGCTGCATGAGCTGCTTGCATATTTTGGAGATTAAATTAAACATATAGTTGTTATTTGACTTAGAAATCCCACTCAAGGCTTTTACCCAAGAGAAATGAAAACATATGTCTACACAAAGCTCTAGGTGAATATTTATAGTAGCTTTATTCATAGTCTCCAAAACTGCAAACAACAGTAACAACATTTTCTTAATGTCCATAAACTACTGAAAGTATAAACAAACTGTGATGTATCCATACAATGAAGTATTACACAGCAAAAAAGGAAACAAGCACTTTTGCATCAACACAGATGAATCTCACAAGCATTATGTTAAGAGAAAAAATCCAGATACAAAGACAAAGATACTGTATTATTCAATTTACATGATATCAGGGAAGTAAAAACTACTGGGACAGATAACAGAGCAGTGGATACCTCGGGTTGGGACAGGTGAAGAGATTAATGATATAGGGGGCACAAGGAAATTTATGGAATAATGGAAACATTCTAGAATTTGATTCTGTTGATAGTTACATCTGTAACTTATAAAAATAGGTACCTAAAAACCTGATGCTAAAAGTACAATTGAAAATATTAAAAACTACATGAAACTAAGCAATAGTTTAAGATATTGTCCTATACAGAATTACCCTTTTCTGCTATTTCTTGAAAGCAAGATGGGAATGAACTGAAAGCTTTTAAAATAAGAGACACTTTTAATACCTCTTTGTGATAGACATGTTGAGTAAAGCTTCATCAAAATACTTTTTTTTAAGAAAATATTATTTAAAGGTCTTGTCTAAGACTTTATTTATGATGAGAAATTTATTTGTGCTGGTAACAGTGGATAAAGGAAATTTTTTATTGTACAGGAACTAATTATATATTCTAAAATCAAGACTTGTTTGCTGTGGCACATGGGAAAGTCAAACCTTCCATTCAAATTTTTGAAAGACATGGGTATTTGTTTATGGAATACTAACAGACCAGATTGTTGGAAGAAATATCAATAACCTCAGTTATGTAGATGACACAACCCTAATGGCAGAAAGCAAAGAGAAATTAAAGAGCCTCTTGATGAAGGTGAACGAGGAGAGTGAAAAAGCTGACTTAAAACTCAACATTCAAAAAATGAAGATCATGGCATCTAGTCCCATCACTTCATGGCAAATAGATGGGGAAACAATGGAAACAGTGACAGATTTTATTTTCTTGGGCTCCAAAATCACTGCAGTTGGTGACTGCAGCCATGAAATTAAAACACACTTGCTCCTTGAAAGAAAAGCTATGAGAAACCTAGACAGTATATTAAAAAGCAGAGACATTCTGTTGCGAACAAAGTCCATCTAGTCAGAGTTATGGTTTTTTTCAGTAGTCATGTATGGATGTGAAAGTTGGACCATAAAGAAGGGTGAGCACCAAAGAACTGATGCTTTTGAACTGTGGTGTTGGAGAAGACTCTTGCGAGTCCCTTGGACAGCAAGGAGATCCAACCAGTCCATCCTAAAGGAAATCAGTCCTGAATATTCATTGGAAGGACTGATGCTAAAGCTGAAGGTCCAATGCTTTTGGCCACCTGATGTGAAGAGTTGACTTATCAGAAAAGACCCTGATGCTGGGAAAGATTGAGGGCAGGAGGAGAAGGGGACAACAAAGGATGAGATGGTTGGATGGCATCACTGACTCAATAAATGTGAGTTTGAGCAAGTTCTGGGAGCTGGTGAAGGACAGAGAAGCCTGGTGCTGCAGTCCATGGGGTTGCAAAAAGTTGAATATGACTGAGCAATGAGCAACAACAGAACAGATGTTGTAGCTATGTTCATTTCAGGTAAAAGTTAACATTTTTACTCTGAGCTGTTGAAAAACTGTTCAACCTAAAAGGTGAGAGACAAGGGCTCTTCAATAGCAAAGATGAGGCAAATTTGGCTTTTCTGGCATGTTAGTATTAATATCTTTATATGGTCCATAGCCTATTTATATGAAAATAGCCTAGCTGCAGCAAAAATCAACAGAATCTATTATCTTTATCTTTCTAAAAAGTGCACAAGACACTCAGTAAGAATACCTGGAGTACTTGAAGCAAAAACTAATCAACATTAGAAATTTAGTTTTCTTCATTTTTTAGTATCAAGATATCCTTGAAATTCCATCTGTTTGGTTCATCCTACCAAGCTCTTACTTGCTGTGCAGCCATTGGCTTGAAAAAGAGTCAGGGCAAGAAGCAGAACAGAAAATAACTTATATTTTTGCAAGTGATGATTAAAAGTATTCAGTTACCAAATGGGATCCCATAATTCAGTTCTTTCCACTGGAGTATATCTGTTAGGGTGAAGCAGAGGATGACATGTCAAGTCATGGTGGGAAATTACAAAAATTCCACATTTGCTTATCCTGTGGTCTTTTAATTGTAACATCCATTATTCATTTATTTATTACCAGGAGATTTGTATGCATTCTCTCATTTATTTCTTATGTTTATGTATGGTAGGTATTTTTGTGTCTATCTTACAGATGAAATGAAAATTTTCAAGGGATTATGTGACTTTCATACTGTCATGGAGTTAATAAATAGTGAAGTAAAGATTCAAAAATGGTCCACAGTCTACGCTCTTCTCATTTTACCATGTGTGTATTTATCTGTTAGTCAACTCTGCTGACTTTTTGTCTGTTAGGTTACTCTGGTTATTGGGCACCACCTATTTGGGGCCCTTAGCTTTTTTCTAGTCTACTCTAAGCACCAAGCTCGGGTGGCTGCGACCGGTGCACTAAATGCAGCTGAGAGGAGTTACCCCACGTCTGAAGTCAGGGGCAGCGGCCGAGAGTGCCAGGCTGTGACAGCGCAGGAACAGTGGAGAGGAGCTACCCCATGTCTGAGGCCAGGGGTGGCCAGGAGAAGCCACCCTATGCCTGAGGCCAGGGAAGGCGGCCGGGAGGAGCAACCCAAGGAGCGGTGCTGCGCGGGCACAGGAGGGCCTAGAGGAGCTATCCCACATTGAAGGTCAGGAAGGGTGGCAGTAAGGAGATACCCCTCATCCAAGGTAAGGAGCAGCGGCTGTGCTTTGCTGGAGCAGCCGTGAAGAGATACCCCACGCCCAAGGTAAGAGAAACCCAAGTAAGATGGTAGGTGTTGCAAGAGGGCATCAGAGGGCAGACACACTGAAACCATACTCACAGAACTAGTCAATCTAATCACACTAGGACCACAGCCTTGTCTAACTCAATGAAACCAAGCCATGCCTGTGGGGCAACCCAAGATGGACGGGTCATGGTGGAGAGGTCTGACAGAATGTAGTCCACTGGAGAAGGGAATGGCAAACCACTTCAGGATTCTTGCCTTGAGAACCCCATGAACAGTATGAAAAGGCAAAATGATAGGATACTGAAAGAGGAACTCCCCAGGTCAGTAGGTGCCCAATATGCTACTGGAGATCAGTGGAGAAATAACTCCAGAAAGGATGAAGGGATGGAGCCAAAGGAAAAACAATACCCAGCTGTGGATGTGACTGGTGATAGAAACAAGGTCCGATGCTGTAAAGAGCAACATTGCATAGGAACCTGGAATGTCAGGTCCATGAATCAAGGCTAATTGGAAGTGGTCAAACAAGAGATGGCAAGAGTGAACGTTGACATTCTAGGGATCAGCGAACTAAAATGGACTGGAATGGGTGAATTTAACTCAGATGACCATTACATCTACTACTGTGGGCAGGAATCCCTCAGAAGAATGGAGTAGCCATCATGGTCAACAGAAGGGACCAAAATGCAGTACTTGGATGCAATCTCAAAAACAACAAAATGATCTCTGTTCGTCTCCAAGGCAAAGCATTCAATATCACAGTTATCCAAGTCTATGCCCCAACCAGTAAAGCTGAAGAAGCTGAAGTTGAATGGTTTTATGAAGACCTACAAGACCTTTTAGAACTAACACCCAAAAAAGTTGTCCTTTTCATTATAGGGGACTGGAATGCAAAAGTAGGAAGTCAAGAAACACCTGGAGTAACAGGCAAATTAGGCCTTGGAATGCAGAATGAAGCAGGGCAAAGACTAATAGAGTTTTGCCAAGAAAATGCACTGGTCATAGCAAACACCCTCTTCCAACAACACAAGAGAAGACTCTACACATGGACATCACCAGATGGTTAACACCAAAATCAGATTGATTATATTCTTTGCAGCCAAAGATGGAAAAGCTCTATACAGTCAACAAAAACAAGACCAGGAGCTGACTGTGGCTCAGATTGTGAACTCCTTATTGCCAAATTCAGACTTAAATTGAAGAAAGTAGGGAAAACCACTAGACCATTCAGGTATGACCTAAATCAAATCCCTTATGATTATACAGTGGAAGTGAGACATAGATTTAAGGGCCTAGATCTGATAGATAGAGTGCCTGATGAACTATGGAATGAGATTTGTGACATTTTGCAGGACACAGGGATCAAGACCATCCCCATGGAAAAGAAATTCAAAAAAGCAAAATGGCTGTCTGGGGAGGCCTTACAAATAGCTGTGACAAGAAGAGAGGTGAAAAGCAAAGGAGAAAAGGAAAGATATAAGCATCTGAATGCAGAGTTCCAGAGAATAGCAAGAAGAGATAAAAAAGCCTTCTTCAGCGATCAATGCAAAGAAATAGAGGAAAAGAACAGAATGGGAAAGACTAAAGATCTCTTCAAGAAAATTAGAGATACCAAGGGAACATTTCATGCAAAGATGGGCTCGATAAAGGACAGAAATGGTCTGGACCTCACAGAAGCAGAAGATATTAAGAAGAGGTGGCAAGAAAACACAGAACTGTACAAAAAAGATCTTCACAACCCAGATAACCATGATGGTGTGATCACTAATCTAGAGCCAGATATCCTGGAACATGAAGTCAAGTGGGCCTTGGAAAGCATCGCTATGAACAAAGCTAGAGGAGGTGATGGAATTCCAGTTGAGCTGTTTCAAATCCTGAAAGATGATGCTGTGAAAGTGCTGCACTCAATATGCCAGCACATTTGGAAAACTCAGCAGTGGCCACAGGACTGGAAAAGGTCAGTTTTCATTCCAATCCCAAAGAAAGGCAATGCCAAAGAATGCTCAAACTACTGCACAATTGCACTCATCTCACATGCTAGTAAAGTAATGCTCAAAATTCTCCAAGCCAGACCTTCAGCAATACGTGAACCATGAACTCCCTGATGTTCAAGCTGGTTTTAGAAAAGGCAGAGGAACCAGAGATCAAATGGCCAACATCCGCTGGATCATGGAAAAAGCAAGAGAGTTCCAGAAAAACATCTATTTCTGCTTTATTGACTATGCCAAAGACTTTGACTGTGTGGATCACAATAAACTGCGGACAATTCTGAAAGAGATGGGAATACCAGACCACCTAACCTACCTCTTGAGAAATCTGTATGCAGGTCAGGAAGCAACAGTTAGAACTGAACATGGAACAACAGACTGGTTCCAAAAAAGAAAAGGAGTATGTCAAGGCTGTATATTGTCACCCTGCTTGTTTAACTTATATGCAGAGTACATTGAGAAACGCTGGGCTGGAAGAAACACAAGCTGGAATCAAGATTGCCGGGAGAAATATCAATAACCTCAGATATGCAGATGACACCACCCTTATGGCAGAAAGTGAAGAGGAGCTAAAAAGCCTCTTGATGAAAGTGAAAGAAGAGAGTGGAAAACTTGGCTTAAAGCTCAACATTCAGAAAACGAAGATCATGGCATCTGGTCCCATCACTTCATGGGAAGTAGATGGGGAAACAATAGAAACAGTGTCCGACTTTATTTTTTTGGGCTCCAAAATCACTGCAGATGGTGACTGCAGCCATGAAATTAAAAGACGCTTACTCCTAGGAAGAAAAGTTATGACCAACCTAGATAGCATATTCAAAAGCAGAGACAGTACTTTGCCAACTAAGGTCCCTCTAGTCAAGGCTATGGTTTTTTGTGTGGTTATGTATGGATGTGAGTTGGACTGTGAAGAAGGATGAGCACCAAAGAATTGATGCTTTTGAACTGTGGTGTTGGAGAAGACTCTTGAGAGTCCCTTGGACTGCAAGGAGATCCAACAAGTCCATTCTAAAGGAGATCAGCCCTGGGATTTCTTTGGAAGGAATGATGCTGAAGCTGAAACTCCAGTACTTTGGCCACCTCATGCGAAGAGTTGACTCATTGGAAAAGACTCTGATGCTGGGAGAGATTGGGGGCAGAAGGAGAAGGAGATGACAGAGGATGAGATGGCTGGATGGCATCCCTGACTCGATGGAGGTGAGTCTGAGTGAACTCTGGGAGATGGTGTTGGACAGGGAGGCCTGGCATGCTGCCATTCATGGGGTTGCAAAGAGTCGGACACGACTGAGTGACTGAACTGAACTGATCTGAACTGAACTGAACTTGTATTTCACAGTCCTCAGAAGCACACCTTATTCTGGTAAGGTGAATATCTCTGTCCTCAGAAGTCAGTCTTGTGTTCTGATGCTTCACTCTTCATTCTGTGTCTAACTTCCTTTATACCTTTTAAACTCTCTCACTGTATCCAGCACTCCAGGCCTATTTCAAGTCTCGACTCTTCCAGTACATTTGTCTTCTCCCACTTATATTCATCTTTTCCTTTAGGAATTCTGAATATATTTATTTTGGGAATGGATAAGTAGTTGTTTCAAAGAATTTTAATGGTTTTAAATAAGGTAAATTGCCAAATTATAAATGAGACTTGTCATAAAGTAATTACTGTTGTAGAGACATATCTTCTGTCCTACACAGTGTTTTGAGGGGGATGAAAAATTTAATATATTAGTGTTTTTTCATCAGTATCAGAATTATATATTCTGAGTCATTGGTTACTTTTTAAAATCAGTTTTTGATTAGCAAACTCCTTGGACCCTATATTTAGGAAAACAGCACCTTCAGTAACTTGCATTTTGTAGAATGTGATTGACATAGAAGTAGGCAATAGTCTGTGGTCTTTTGTTACCTTTGTTTTTAAATTCCCTTAAACAGTTTCCCAATGATTAAAACCAGGGGCTGCAGGGTCCAGCATGAAAGCCTGCACCCTAGTAGATCCAGACTAAGGAAGCAAGCCTCCTTGAAGTATGTCTGGATGATTGGGACCTCAGGCCCATCCTTACTGGCAGGTTTCGTCTGGCGTACCTAAGTATCCATATAATTGCTGTTTTCCCAGGAATAATGTGGGGCCCTACGTGGGAAACCTTAAAAAAAAAAAAAGGCTAGCTTTTGCAGTCGGAAACTAAGATGGCGTCCGGTGGAAGAGATAGGGACATGGTCTATGTTAAAGTTTTTGATTGGCTCTCTTGATTTCCGTGCATGTGGACAGTGCATGTTCACCATAGACTGCTGTTACAATGAAGCGCATGACGACTTGACCTTTAACGTGATTGGTGCAACTATGGCATATTAAGATTTGACCTTTAACGTGATTGGTGCAACTATGGCATATTAAGATTTGACCTTTAACGTGATTGGTGGAACTATGGCATATTACAATTTGACCTTTAACGTGATTGGTGCAACTATGGCATATTACAATTTGACCTTTAACGTGATTGGTGCAACTATAGAAAGTCCCTCGCAAACTCCCCTTGCTTGCCTATATAAACCAGGAGTTTGTGGCAATAAAGCGGAACTGCTCAGATGGAACCTCTGTCGCGTCTGATTGTCTCTCGCTTGCAAGGGGCTGGGTTGGCGGACAGCAGGCTCACCTCTCCTCGGGACCCCTTGGCTTTGCTGAGGGAAGTTCCACTGCCTCTCTCTTTCTGCGGAGTGCCCCCTGCAGAATAAGATACACCATTGAAGAAGCTTAAGTTATTTCTAAAGGCTTGAAATGCTGTGGAGAAGGTGAAACACAGAACTTGGAAATTAGCTGAGTTTTAAATGTTATGGAGGCAGGAGTGCAGCAGGATGTGCATGGACCTTTTGAAGGAGGTCACCATTATCTTCATTACCTCCACCATAGTTTGGCCTCAAGTCAAATAACAGGGAGGGAATACAGCCCAGCCCAACAACAGAAAATTGGATTAAAGATTTTCTGAGCATGGCCCCGCCCATCAGAACAAGACACAGTTTCCCCCTCAGTCAGACTCTCCCATCAGGAAGCTTTCATAAGCCTCTTATTCTTCTCCAGCAGAAGGCAGACAGAATGAAAACCACAGTCACAGAAAACTAGCCAATCTGATCACATGGACCACAGTCTTGGCTAACTCAATGAAACTATGAACCATGCTATGTAGGACTATCCAAGATGGATGGGTCATGGTGGAGAGTTCTGACAAAACATTGTCCACTGGAGAAGGGAATGGCAAACCACTTCAGTATTATTGCCTTGAGAACGCCATGAACAGTATTGAAGGGCAAAAGGATAGGACACTGAAAGATGAACTCCCCAGGTCAGTAGGTGCCCAATATACTGCTGGAGATCAGTGGAGAAATAACTCCAGAAAGAGTGAAGAGATGGAGCCAAAGCAAAAACAACACCCAGTTGTGGATGTGACTGGTGATGGAAGTAAAGTCTGATGCTGTAAAGAGCAATATTGCATAGGAACCTGGAATGTCAGGTCCATGAATCAAGGCTAATTGGAAGTGGTCAAACAGAAGATGGTAAGAGTGAATGTTGAATTTTAGGAATCAGCGAACTAAAATGGACTGAAATGGGTGAATTTAACTCAGATGACCATTTGATCTACTACATTTTGTCTTCTAAGAATTCCTTATAAGAAATGGAGTAGCCATTATAGTCAACGAGAGTCTGAAATGCAGTACTTGGGTGCAGTCTCAAAAACGACAGAATGATCTCTGTTAGTTTCCAAGGCAAACCATTCAGTATCACAGTAATCCAAGTCTATGCCCCGACCAGTAATGCTGAAGAAGCTGAATTTGAATGGTTCTGTGAAGACCTACAAGACCTTCTGGAACTAACATCCAAAAAAGATGTCTTTTTAATTATGGGGGACTGGAAGGCAAAAGTAGGAAGCCAAGAGATACCTGGAGTAACAGGCAAATTTAACCATGGAGTACAAAACAAATCAGGCCAAAGGCTAACAGAGTTTTGTCAAGAGAACGCACTGGTCATAGCAAACACCCTCTTCCAACAATATAAGAGAATATTCTACACATGGACATCACCAAATGGTCAAAGCTGAAATCAGAAAGACTATATTCTTTGCAGCCAAAGATGGAGAAGCTGTATACAGTCAACAAAAACAAGACCAGGAGCTGACTGTGGCTCAGATCATGAACTCCTTATTGTCAAATTCAGACTTGAATTGTAGAAAGTAGAGAAAACCAGTAGACCAGGTATGACCTATATCAAATACCTTATGATTATACAGTGGAAGTGAGACATAGATTCAAGGGATTAGATCTGATAGAGTGCCTGATGAACTATGGATGGAAATCTGATATTGTACAGGAAGCAGTGATCAAGACCATCCCCAAGAACAAAAAATGCAGAAAGGCAAAATAGTTGTCTGAGGAGGCCTTACAAATAGCTGAGAAAACAAAGACGCAAAAGGCAAAGGAGAAAAGAAAAGATATCCCATCTGAATGCAGATTTCCAAAGAATAGCAAGGAGAGATAAGAAAGCCTTCCTCAGTGATCGCTGCAAAGAAATAGAGGAAAACAATAGAATGGGAAAGACTAGACATCTCTTCAAGAAAACTAGAGATACCAAGGGAACAGTTCACGTGAAGATGGGCTCAATAAAGGACACAAATGGTATGGACCTAACAGAAGCAGAAGATATTATGAAGAGGTGGCAACAATACACAGAGAGCTATACAAGAGAGATCTTCATGACCCTGGTAACCATGATGATGTGATCACTCACCTAGAGCCAGACATCCTGGAATGCAAAGTCAAGCGGGCCTTAGGAAGCATCACTACGAACAAAGCTAGTGGAGGTGATGGAATGCCAGTTGAGCTATTTCAAATCCTGAAAGATGATGCTGTGAAAGTGTTGCACTCAATATGTCAGCAAGTTTGGAAAACTCAGCAGTGGCCACAGGACTGGAAAAGGTCAGTTTTCATTCCAATCCCAAAGAAAGCCAATGCCAAAAAATGTTCAAACTACTGCACAATCACTCATCTCACACGGTAGCAAAGAATGCTCAAAATTCTTCAAGTGAGGCTTCAACAGTATGTGAACCATGAACTTCCATATGTTCAAACTGGATTTAGAAAAGGCAGAAGAACCAGAGATCAAATTGCCAACATCCTCTGGATCATTGAAAAACAAGAAAGTTCCAGAAAAACATCTCCTTCTGCTTTACTGACTATGCCAAAGCCTTTGACTGTGTGGATCACAATAAACTGTGGACAATTATTAAAGAGATGGGAATACCAGACCACCTGACCTGCCTCTTGAGAAATCTGTAAGCAAGTCAAGAAGCAACAGTTAGAACTAGACATGGAACAACAGACTGGTTCCAAATAGGAAAAGGAGTATGTCAAGGCTGTATATTGTCACCCTGCTTATTTAACTTACATGCAGAGTACATCATGAGAAATGCTAGGCTGGATGAAGCACAGGTTGGATTGCCAGGAAAAATATCAATAACCTCGGGTATGCAGATGACACCACCTTTATGGCAGAAAGTGAAGAACTAAAGAACCTCTTGATGAAAGTGAAAGAGGAGAATGAAAAAGCTGGCTTAAAACTCAACATTCAAAAAACTAAGATCATGGCATCCAGTCCCATCACTTCATGGCAAATAGATGGGGAAACAATGGAAACAGGGACAGACTTTATTTTTTTGGCTCCAAAACCACTGCAGATAGTGACTGCAGCTATGAAAATAAAAGATATTTGCTCCTTGGAAAAAAAGTTATGACCAATCTAGATGCATATTAAAAAGCAGAGACATTACTTTGCCAACTAAGGTCTGTGTAGTCAAAGCTATGGTTTTTCCAGTAGTCATGTACGGATGTGAGAGTTGGACTATAAAGAAAGCTGAGCATCGAAGAATTGATGCTTTTGAACTGTGGTGTTGGAAAAGACTCTTGAGAGTCCCTCAGACAGCATGGAGATCCAACCAGTCCATCCTAAAGGAAATCAGTCCTGAATATTCATTGGAAGGACTGATGTTGAAGCTGAAACTCCAATACTTTGGCCACCTGATGTGAAGACTGACTCATTAGAAAAGACCGTGATGCTGGGAAAGATTGAGGGTGGGAAGAGAAGGGGATGACAAAGGATGAGCTGTTTTGATGGCATCACTGAACTCTATAGACTTGAGTTTGAGTAAGCTCTGGGAGTTAGTGATGGACAGGGAGGCCTGGTGTGCTGCAGTTCATGGGTTCACAAAGGGTCATACATGAGTGAGCGACTAACTTGAACTGTAAGCTTATTCTACCAGGACAGGTACATTACAATCATATGGACCTCTAAGGAAATAATTTGTTGATTATCAATCCCAAAGTTCAAGTCATTTCTCTCACACTTATGTTTCTAAGACCAATTCAACTTTTGAGAAAAATCCTATCATTATATTACACTGTTTTTGATGTATCTTTCTCTTGCCACCTGTCTATTCCCTGGATTTCCTATACTTAAGGAAACTATGGATGTGGTCCATGGCTGGCACTGAGGTTCTTTCTTGATAGAGGATAGTTCTGACACTAATGAATACCCACCAGACTCTAGTAATAAAATGTTTACCAATCCAAACGGAAGGTGTGCCAGCACAACCACATTTTAAGCTCATTAAACATCTCCAGTTATTTTACAAAAGGACTTGTTTTCAATAAAACTTCAAATGCTTTCTATCCCAAGTATTTCCCTTCTTTAATTATTTTAAAAAGAAGTCAAAGAAAGTTCATCCATATGTACTCGCTTTCAGTATACTTATTGAGTCAACTATTATTTGTAAAAATTGATATAATATTGCCCCTTTCAAAAGCAGGGCCCCAGATATGATTTCAAAATGTTTTTTCCCTGTTATTTAAGAGCTTAATTTTTGTTCACTCTTGCTTGTAACCGAAGGTTTAGGTTATAGTCAAAACTAGCATTTTGAATTTTTCCTTCATCCTCTATATTATTTCCATGTGAAAATGCATGTAGTATACAGTTGGAAATATTTTCAGGTAGGAATAGCCTTAAGTAACCCACTCCAACTTTATTCTTCCATGCAAAATTTACAAGGTCATTTGTAACTGGAGTAAACACTGCTGCTTACATACTCCTTACTGCTCAGTACTTTTCCCCTACATTAATTTTTTGGAACCCTATGCCCAGTTAGGCCAATATATTATATACAATACACCAGAAACAAATGGATGAATAATAAATTATTATTCTAGACTTAGAACTTGAAAATGTTTTTATATTTAAACTGTTATACCATATCTATTACACAGTTATTGTGTGAAATACAAAAAGAAAGGTTTTTACTATGAATACATTTGTTTTAAAATTTTAAATCTATATCATTTTAATATATTAAAGGAGAAAAAAATTTAAATGGTTCATGTACCTTCTAGATAAGGTTTAGATAGCCACTTAAGTTATTCTAGGTGAATAAAATAATCTGATCTCTTTTGTCTTCTAAATAAATGATTGAAAATTCATTTTATTTTTACATCATGTTAATCTAATGAATGGCTTGAAATTATACCTGTAGTGATTTTTGCATTTTAAAGTTGTAGAACCTGTGAAACTTGGTAAACAAAACCTTATTATTTAAGCTCTGAACTATCCAGAAGACAACTCACAGCTAGTTAGGGTTCTGTAGGGGAATTTGCTATTTAAAACTTTCCAGGGAAGAAAAGAGTCTCAAACCATTTTGTGATGGATGAAAGAGCTGCATACTGACCTGATATTATGGAAAATTAGAGAATGTTCATTTATGCCAAATGTGATGATGAGTTAGAAAAGGGATATATGATTTTAAAATTGCAGTTTGAATTCTATCTCCTCTGAGGAAGAACTCTGCATAAGGATTTTTGTTGTACCTCAGATTTTCAAGATTTATTCTAAATATGTATGTACAAGCTATAACAACTTTGGTGGAATCATTATAATCTACTAGGTAAATGATATTATTTAAAATATTTAAGTTGTTCTTTAAAGGCAGATTCTAATAACCCCAAATAAAATAAGTGCAGTGAGTTGGTGTTTTGAGTACTTGATGAGTATTTGCATAATCTGCATTTCAAAAAGTCCACATAGATGCAACATCTTTAGAACATTTAGTCTATCATGCTATCTCCTTGTATTTCTTCTATTTAAAAAAATCTGCTATAAAAGGACATTAACAACTTTTAAATAAAACTTGTAGAGAAAAATCTCCAAAGCTGGGAAACTCAAAGTGAAGGCTAACACTTACTTCCTCACTTTTTATGCTTATTTCTATGTGTTGGAGGGATCTCAGATCAGTATGGTATGAGCCATATGTACTATCATAATGAGAGACAATGGGACAAGTTATGGATGGAGTGTCAGCTTGGCGTCTCCCTCCCCAAGCTCCTTTCCTCCCTGTTTAGTGCAAACACAGAAGAAAAACACTTTTTAGGTGTATGTGTTTTGTGATTTTTGGTGCACTACAGTCTCAGTTGCCTTGGTCATAGTATCAGATGACTTATAATCTCTATTGAGAAAATGAAATAAAGCTCAGTCGTCTGGAGTTACCATGTGATTGTATTACCTGGTTAAACATGTTCAGCTGAATTATTAATTTTCTGTCTTGTTAAGTACTGGGTTCATGGCTGGAAGTGAAAATGCATGCAATGTAAAAATATGCTGGAAAACAGTTGTAAAACCATCATTAGGTCTCAGTATTGCATGACTTCTTGTGAGACAGAGTGACACGTTTCTTAAAACAGGATCAGCTGTCATTTTCACAGGTTTATCCAAATAGTTCATATCATAAATTACATATTCTAAAAAATTAGATGATAGAATGGTCAAATAAGATAATTTATATACACCAAATGCTGAGCAGATAGGGGCATGATGTACTTATCTGAGAAAAATTACTCAATATTATCATAGACTTTTGGTCCACATTGGAGAGTTCTTTTCTAACACTTAGTTTAGAAACCATTGGGATTACTACTATTCAACATAGTTCTGGAAGTTTTAGCCACAGCAATCAGAGCAGAAAAAGAAATAAAAGGAATCCAAATTGGAAAAGAAGAAGTAAAACTCTCACTGTTTGCAGATGACATGATCCTCTACAGAGAAAACACTAAAGACTCTACCAGAAAATTACTAGAGCTAATTAATGAATATAGTAAAGTTGCAGGATATAAAATCAACACACAGAAATCCCTTGCATTCCTATACACTAACAATGAGAAAGTAGAAGAAATTAAGGAAACAATTCCATTCACCATTGCAACAAAAAGAATAAAATACTTAGGAATATATCTACCTAAAGAAACTAAAGACCTATATACAGAAAACTATAAAACACTGATGAAAGAAATCAAAGAGGACACTAATAGATGGAGAAATATACCATGCTCATGGATCGAAAGAATCAATATAGTGAAAATGAGTATATTACCCAAAGCAATTTACAAATTCAATGCAATCCCTATCAAGATACTGGCGATATTTTTCACAGAACTAGAACAAATAATTTCAAGATTTGTATGGAAATACCAAAAACCTCGAATAGCCAAAGCAATCTTGAGAAAGAAGAATGGAACTGGAGGAATCAACTTGCCTGACTTCAGGCTCTACTACAAAGCCACAGTCATCAAAACAGTATGGTATTGGCACAAAGACAGACATATAGATCAATGGAACAAAATAGAAAGCCCAGAGATAAATCCACATACATATGGACACCTTATCTTTGACAAAGGAGGCAAGAATATACAATGGAGTAAAGACAATCTCTTTAACAAGTGGTGCTGGGAAAACTGGTCAACCACTTGTAAAAGAATGAAACTAGATCACTTTCTAACACCGCACACAAAGATAAACTCAAAATGGATTAAAGATCTAAATGTAAGACGAGAAACTATAAAACTCTTAGAGGAGAACATAGGCAAGACACTCTCCGACATAAACCACAGCAGGATCCTCTATGATCCACCTCCCAGAATTCTGGAAATAAAAGCAAAAATAAACAAATGGGATCTAATTAAAATTAAAAGCTTCTGCACAACAAAGGAAAACATAAGCAAAGTGAAAAGACAGCCTTCCGAATGGGAGAAAATAATAGCAAATGAAGCAACGGACAAACAACTAATCTCAAAAATATACAAGCAACTCCTGCAGCTCAATTCCAGAAAAATAAACGACCCAATCAAAAAATGGGCCAAAGAACTAAATAGACATTTCTCCAAAGAAGACATATGGATGGCCAACAAACACATGAAAAGATGCTCAACATCACTCATTATTAGAGAAATGCAAATCAAAACCACAATGAGGTACCACTTCACACCAGTCAGAATGTCTGCGATCCAAAAATCTGCAAGCAATAAATGCTGGAGAGGATGTGGAGAGAAGGGAACCCTCCTACACTGTTGGTGGGAATGCAAACTAGTACAGCCACTATGGAGAACAGTGTGGAGATTCCTTAAAAAATTGCAAATAGAAATGCCTTATGACCCAGCAATCCCACTGTTGGGCATACACACAGAGGAAACCAGAATTGAAAGAGACACATGTACCCCAATGTTCATTGCAGCACTGTTTATAATAGCCAGGACATGGAAACAACCTAGATGTCCATCAGTAGATGAATGGATAAGAAAGCCGTGGTACATATACACAATGGAGTATTACTCAGCCATTAAAAAGAATACATTTGAATCAGTTCTGATGAGATGGATGAAACTGGAGCCGATTATACAGAGTGAAGTGAGCCAGAAAGAAAAACACCAATACAGTATACTAACACATATATATGGAATTTAGGAAGATGGCAATGATGACCCTGTATGCAGGACAGCAAAAGAGACACAGATGTGTATAGCGGACTTTTGGACTCAGAGGGAGAGGGAGAGGGAGAGGATGTGATGATTTGGGAGAATGGCATTGAAACATGTATAATATCATGTAAGAATCGAAATGCCAGTCTATGTCTGATGCAGGATATGACACGCTTGGGGCTGATGCACGGAGATGACCCAGAGAGATGTTGTGGGGAGGGGGGTGGGAGGGGGGCTCATGTTTGGGAACGCATGTACACCTGTGGTGGATTCATGTCAATCTATGCCAAAACCAATACAGAATTGTAAAGTAAAAATTAAAAATAAATAAATTATTAAAAAAAAAAAAAAAGAAACCATTGGGATTGATTTTATATTGAAAAGTCATGGCTTCAGTTTATCCCTGGTGGCTCAGACAGTAAAGAATCTGCCTGTAATGCAAGAGACCTGGGTTTGATCCCGGAGTTGGGAAGATCCTCTGGAGAAGAGATTGGCTATCCACTCTAGTATTCTTGCCTGGAGAATTCCATGGACAGAGGAGCCTGGCAGGATCATGTATAGTCTTTGGGGTTGCCAAGAGTCAGACACAACTGAGCAACTAACACTTCATTTTCAGTCAGCTTCACTGTATGGTTGTTATAACGTGGAACGTGATAAGAGATCTATGAAGGTGAGTATATAAGAAAGGAATAATTATTTGTTGTTATTGTTTTTTATTTTTTTTAGTACATTTCACATTATCACAGTATGTTTTTCAGTTACAAGTTTAAAATTTAGTTTGGAATAACAAATATGAAAATATTTATTGAGTTCAGTTCAGTTGCTCAGTCGTGTCCGACTCTTCGTGACCCCATGAGTTGTAGCACACCAGGCCTTCCTGTCCATCACCAACTCCTGAAGTTCACTCGGACTCACGTCCATCGAGTCAGTGATGCCATCCAGCCATCTCATCCTCTGTCGTCCCCTTCTCCTCCTGCCCCCAATCCATCCCAGCATCAGAGTCTTTTCCAATGAGTCAACTCTTCGCATGAGGTGGCCAAAGTACTGGAGTTTCAGCTTTAGCATCATTCCTTCCAAAGAAATCCCAGGGCTGATCTCCTTCAGAATGGACTTGTTGGATCTCCTTGCAGTCCAAGGGACTCTCAAGAGTCTTCTCCAACACCACAGTTCAAAAGCATCAATTCTTTGGTACTCAGCCTTCTTCACAGTCCAACTCTCACATCCATACATGACCACAGGAAAAACCATAGCCTTGACTAGACAGACCTTTGTTGGCAAAGTAATGTCTCTGGTTTTGAATATGCTATCTAGGTTGGTCATAACTTTTCTTCCAAGGAGTAAGCGTCTTTTAATTTCATGGCTACAGTCACCATGTGCAGTGATTTTGGAGCCCCCAAAAATAATGTCTGACACTGTTTCCACTGTTTTCCCATCTATTAGAGACATGTAAAACAGAATCAGGTGAATAATAAATTCACTCTTCCTTTCTAGGAGATCTATTGTTAAAGTTGCTATAGTCCTACTTTCTATACTAGAAATAGAGTTTCTATTTTAATGTTGTAAAAAGTTCAATCCCCTCCCCCTCCATTTTTAACTTAAAAAGTTGGTCAGGTTTTAGAGAGAATGCTCTAGCAAGGAAGAAAAAGTCAAAAGTCAACTCACTAGTTAGCTTTCTGCACATATTACATTCTAAATAAATACTTCTGCAGTGTCAAAGAAGAGAATTCCACTTACTGATGATGAACAACAATGTACTTAAATTATTGGAAATGTTTGTGTATAAGCTCATTTTTAAAGGTCAGTAATCCCCACTAAGGCACTAAATATATGAAGTTCAGTATTGGATTGAAGAAGAAATTAGATATACTTTCTACCTCACAGATGAAAATAGTAGAAAATACTTGAGAAGGTCATCAAATTTTAATGATAGTAACTGGATAAATCATCTTCATCTTTCTGAATTTCAGTGCCCTCATAAAAAGGAGAAAGAAATATTTACTTTTAAGGTTGTGATGAGGATTACACAGACACCTTATCCATGTGCCAAATAAAGTTCATTGAGTGTTAGCTATCACCACCATTATTATCAGCATTATCATTGTCCCCACCTTCATTTTAACCATTATCAACAATATTAGCCTCACTGTTTATGAATGTCCGGTTCTGTGGTCACTTCAGTAGCTGTTCTTTGACTGTTCAATATTTTTAGGGAGTATCCATCTTCATTTAACAAGAGTTTCTAGACATCATAAAATAATTTGTTCTACAAATATTGGCTTAACACCTAGGAATGCCAGACTCTTCACTGCCCTCATGGAAACTTTTGAATGTATATAAACATATATCTGATCATAGTGCAGACAATTTCCATATTATAACTGTACTGACAGGGAAGCCTGGCATGCTAAAGTCCATGGGGTTGCAAAGAGGCAGACACGACTGAATGACTGAAAACGACGACGATGACAACCGTACTAAATGCCGCAAAGTACAGGTATGGGCTACTGTTATAAGAGCATAATATGGAGAGTCTGGTCTAGTCAGGGAAGTCATGGAAGGCTTCTCCAAGAAAGTGACATTGAAACTGAGATCTTCAGGAAGAATTACTGAGACAAGAGGGAAAGTATTCAGCAGGGGGGATATCATGTCAGGCAAGAAGAAACATAGTATGTTATGGGAACTGAAGAAAGGTGTGTGTGCCAGAAGCAGACAGTATGGGAAGGAGCGCATAGGCAATGTGCTACTGAGCTGTGTAGAGAAGAAGCCAATAAAAGCCTTAGTGTCTACCTAAGGGCGTGGAAACCAGTGGGGTGTCTTACTGAGTGATACAATCACATTTAGTTATTTATTTACTTTTGTTACTCTGACTTTAGTGAGGTCTTAGTTTGAATTGGGCAGGATTAGAAGTGGAAAGACCAGTTAATGAGATTATTTTGGTGGTTTGGACATGATATAATGGTCAGTTCAGTCAGTTCAGTTGCTCAGTCGTGTCCGACTCTTTGCGACCCCATGAATCACAGTACGCCAGGCTTCCCTGTCCATCACTAACTCCCGGAGTTCACTCAAACTCATGTCCATTGAGTTGGTGATGCCATCCAGCCATCTCGTCCTCTGTCGTCTCCTTCTCCTCCTGCCCCCAATCCCTCCCAGCATCAGAGTCTTTTCCAATGTGTCAACTCTTCACATGAGGTGGCCAAAGTATTGGAGTTTCAGCTTTAGCATCAGTCCTTCCAATGAACATGCAGGGCTGATCTCCTTCAGAATGGACTGGTTGGGTCTCCTTGCAGTCCAAGGGACTCTTAAGAGTCTTCTCTAACACCACAGTTCAAAAGCATCAATTCTTCGGTGCTCAGCTTTCTTCACAGTGCAACTCTCACCTCCATACATGACCACTGGAAAAACCATAGCCTTGACTAGATGGACAATGGTAGCTTGAATTAAAGATAGTGGCACCAGAAATGAACAGAAATAGATGACTTCTGTAGAAAATTAGAAGGGAATTTTATTGATATTTCTGATGGATTGGTGATATGGGGAGGAATTGGTGAAGAGAGCTGTTAAAAATGGCTACCAGGTTTTTAACTTGCATAACTGGATCGCTGTTGGTGACATTAAGAAACATTGGGAGAAACCCAGATTTACGAATAGAATAGACAACTGGGCTATCTAGAATGGGAGGTCTAGTTTGAAGAGTTAAGTTTCTGATTTATCTATCTACATAAAAATTATTTGAGTTTCAAAGATACTGTGTGGTAACAATGTGTATAGTGATTAGAGAGGGAGAAGAGAATGGGTCAGCAGATAGGAAGGATGAGAGTGCTTTTTAAAAAGTAATTTTTATTGGAGTATAGTTGCTTTATAATGTTGTTTTAGTTTCTATTGTACCACAAAGTGGATCAGCCATACATATACATATATCCCCTCCCTTTTGGACTTCCTTCCCATTCTGTTCAACACAGTGCATATATTTCTTGTGCTATATAGTATGTTCTCATTAATTATCTATTTTATACATAGTGTCAATAGTGTATATGTCAATCTCAATCCCCCAGTTCTTCCCACCCTCCCTTCCCCCTTGATATCCATACATTTGTTCTCTGTGTCTATGTCTCTATTTCTGCTTTGCAAATAGGATCAGCTATATACCATTTTTCTAGATTCCACAAATATGCATTAATATATGATATTCATTTTTCTCTTTCTGACCTACTTCACTCTCTATGACACTTTCTAGGTTCATCCATGTCTCTACAAATGACACGATTTTGTTCCTTTTGATGGTTGAGTAATATTCCATCGTGTAGATGTACCACTTTTCTTTATCCATTTTTTCATTGATGAACATTTAGGTTGTTTCCATGTCCTGGTTACTGTAAATAGTGCTGCTATGAACATTGGGGAGCATGAATGTTTTTGAATTATGATTTTCTCTGGGTATGTGCCCAGTGGTGGGATTGCTGGGTCATGTGGGAGTTCTATTTTTAGTTTTTTAGAGGAAATTCCATCCAGTTTTCCACTTAGAAAAAAGGAATGGTCAGAGTAGAAGGGAAACCTTCTTGACATGTTATGGAAGCCAAGGGAAGTGAGTGTTCCAATAAGAGATTCAGAAAAAGTGGCCCATGTTTGTTTTTTAGAGGTTGAAGAAGATGAGGATAAAAAGAATGTCAATTAAATTGATCAGTTTTATTATTGTTAATTAGATCTTTGTCATTGGTAAGTTCAGTGGAAGGTACTTCCAACTAGTACGTGTGTCTGTGTGTGTATGTTGCAGAAAAGGAGCTGCAAATAGAGTAGGCTGGGCTGATAGCTGTGAGGAGACAAGAAAAGAGAAATAACTATTTTATACAACTGTTCAGAGAAATTTGGAGCTGTTTTCAAGGTTTTATGGGTTTTTCCCTTTATTCTAGACATTTAAAAAAAATCTCAAAAATGAAATTTGATTAGCTTTTTCTCTCTTTCAAAAATTTCCGATATGAAGACCACTGATAATTTGTCAGAGCTTTATTTATTAAAAAAAAAAATCATCTCTGACAATACATATGGCTCTAGGATTGCCACTGAACTAATCATGTACAGACTGAAATTTTAATTTCTTCATATTAATAACCAAACTCAATTCATGATTTAGATCAACTATATTTTAGTGTAATTAACTATTCCTTTTATGAATCCATTTTGTCAGTTTTTAAATAGAGGCATAAACTTTATGTCCTGGTGACTCATAGTACTAGCATGGGAGTCACAGACTAAGCCCAAGCTGATCACTTGGAACTGATCAAATCAATTATTATTATTGGGCACTTACTTTTAGACATACCCAGTGGGTTTTTCTTACACTTTGGTATAATTTTTATAATATATTTTGAGGAAAAAAGGAAAGGAGAAAATAAGTGCAGAAACACCTGAAATGAACTAAGAATGCTTCTTAAAATTCTGTATTTTTTAATATTTTGGGTTCTATAAAGTTGAGAGCTTCATATTTTGAGGTTCATAAAACATATTCCCCCTTATATAGAATCATTACTTTTCAAGAGAAAGTTTACTTGAAAATATATTTCTTCCTTGACTAAATGGAAGCCCAGGTTAGATAAACAATTCAAGTTTCATGTTTAAAAGTAATTCCCTACTTCTGGGGCTATCAGGCCTATCAGGGGAATAAAATGCAGCCACAACAAGGATTTGTAGCAGTTCAAAATTTCTGCGGTGTCCAGTGCAAACAGAATGGCAGTGTGTAAGCTTCTCTTAAGAGGAGAACTCATTTTTGGATTTTTTCTCCAGCTCCTTCCCTCTTTGGCAGCACAGAGATGTGATGCTGCAATTTCTAGCACTGTTAAATCAGCAGGGATATCTGCAGCTAATGGTTATGCCTTCTATTCTGCAGTTTGACTAAATGAATGGGCTGCACTGTCAGTTCTAATGACTTTGGAAAAGAGAGGCAGCCTACTGGTCCCCTCATGAAGCATTATGTTAGAGCTCATCATATGAAACAAATATCTTGATCCCCACTTCAAACTAGGGCAGCTCATGCCTGCAAAATTCCAGTGAGAGATGGAAGTGTCCCACATATTGTGGCAAATTTCCCATAATGTCCTGCAAATTGCAACACAGTTCGTGGGAAAAGTAGGAGGGAAATGATCTTCCTGCATGGGGATAGCTCATGTGGGAAGGCTAATCCACAGGTTCCAGCAAGAATGGAGAAATACATCTGGTACGTTTTTGAAGCACATCATGGAATGGTTATTTTGTATATCAGTTTTACACGTTGGGGAAGTATTTGGAATGAATGCATTTCTAATAGATGACTCTCAACTCTGTGTTTATACATAGCACCTTTTTGCTATTAAGGTTTCTTTCCAAAAGAATGGTTGTAGCTGGGGCAATACTTACATATGGCTCTTTCTCCAAGCTGTAGATTCTTAAAACAAATAGCACTGACATCACAAGTTGATGGCAAGCTAGTCCTAAATGCATCAGTTTTTAAAAGGGTGTTCCCCCAATAATTTAATTGGTGAAAATATTAGTATAAATTAAAACATGTGGGGAGACAGTATGTTTACACTTTCCTCCTAGACAACAGGAAAATAAAATTTTAGTGAATAAACAAATTTTCTATTGTCCATTCTTACTGTCCTTCTATTTACTTCTCCTGTACAAGATGGAAATTAGATTTCTAACAGCAGTTTTATTCCTATGACTCTACAAAAACTTTGTCATTCCCCAAGTAGGATGAATGTGATAAGTAACCATTTATCCTTTTTGTGCTTGTTCTTTCTGAACAAGGGCAGCTGCTCTCCACTGAACACTTTTACCCTCCCAAGCTGAGTTTGACATAATTACTGCACTGGAGCTAAGATTCATAATCTGATTGCCAATGTCAATGGAAATGAAGGCTTTCATGAAAAAACAAAACCTGTTAAGTATACTCAAGGCTCAGCATCAATCCCACTCATGAGTAATTAAAATACCAATTTATGATGCATTTGTCTTTTACTAGTAAATCTGGAAAACCTGTAGGTTTTTTTTCTTTGGACATAAATTCTTGAAGGAGAATAAACTCTAAGGACAGTTGCACAGATGCAAATTTTGAATAAGAGTTTAATTCTACAAATAATATTTTGAAGTATTTGCTATGTGTAAGATAGGCTAACATAAACTGAAATAGTTTTTTTTTTTTTTTAACTCATATTTAAGATTTCCTTAGCCCTAAGTTAGAAGGAATCTTGGTAACTTAAATTGGTTGAATTCTCTGTTGATTCTTTTTGCTAGTATTTGGGGATTTGGTTCAAGATTGATCCTTAGAGGAGGGAAGAAACTCCAATGCTCTGTGTACTTCTTATGTCTTAGGGTTTGTGCCAGTAGCTCTATTTATTCCATTCATTAACCCTATGAAATAGGTATTGTTAACTTCATTTAAAGATGAGTCTTATATACATGGAGTGACTTGTCGAAGACCACACAATCATTTAATAATAGAATAAGAGTACACAGGAGAGCTGGAAAAAAGAGCTACAATGGCTGGGGAGGAAATTGTTTTACGACCTTGTCAAGTTATATCAGTAGAAGTCTGTGTGAGATATGTAAAAGTAGCTTCTAAGGGTGTTAAGTCAAGGAAGAAAAATAGATGATTAGATTGGGTCACCTTTATTTACATAGTTGCCTTTACCTATGTTTGGAGATTCTTTATGTTGGCTCAACCATCTGAGAATAATATAAATATGGGGGACTGAAGATTAGACTCAAAGATGGCCTAGTGTCAATGAGGAAGAAATGGAGTCTCCCTGAAATGTGGTGGTGAAAAAGAGTCCCAAGGCTTAGAGAAGCGTGAATGTTGGAATGAGTACATTATACAGAGTCTGCTTATCTACCCACTCATCATGCTCTCTAGAAAAAGCCCCCTTCAGCTGAACATGCAGCAATGCATTGACAAGGAAAACTCCAGCCTCTGCAGTGGCTGTCCTCTGCAGGCTGGTGGTCATAGTAGGAGAGGCCATATTGGTACTAGACTCCCATTTTTCAATGAAGCAATGAGACCACAGGGTGGTAGAGGCTGAGTGTCAGTGCTGAACCAGCAGAGCCAAGATGAGTGCTGCATCGTGATAAGCTGCAGAGAAAGTGGCAGAGTATTTGACCCACAGGGATTTTGTGGTAATGATTCATCTATCATGGCATGTCTAGCAATGAAATGGATATACCGTTTACTGGATATGTGTTGCTTCTCTTATGTGCAAAAATTCTAGTGGGCAGAAATTTGACTTAGGTCACCAAGGTGAGCATGCAAGTTCTCATATGTAATTCTTAGACGTAATAAAGCTTGCAAGTTTAGAACCACCAAGTTTGTAGTAATTTGTAACAGCAGCACTAGGAAACTTACACATGGCAAAATGCAAAGTTATAGAGAAAAATAGGTGAAAGATCTGCTGTGAAAGTTGACAGAAAAGTGAACCACCAATTAATTTCTCTGTTAATCAGTACAAAGACATGAATATAATTTAAAACAACCAAATCTCTATTTTTAAAGATGAAGCTTGGGTTGTTGTTGTTTAGTTGCTAAGTCATGTCCAACTCTTTTTCAATTCTATGGACTGTAGCCTGCCAGGCTCCTCTGCCCATGAGATTTCCCAGATAAGAATACTGGAGTGGGTTGTCATTTCCTTCTCCAGGGAATCTTCCTGACCCAGGGATTGAACCCGTGTCTCTTGCATTGTCAGGAGGATTCTTTACCACTGAGTCACCAGGGAAAGCTTGAGTATTTGATTATAATGAAGGATAGGGATCTGAGAGCTGTTGTATGGACACAACTCTGAAAGATGAAAAAAAAAAAAAAAAAAGAAAAGAAAAAAAATTTGAGGAAAGGCTGGGCCAATACCTGGAAAGTAGTGTGTCCCTCCAGAAGAAAGTCTTTTCATTGCTTTTATTTCAGTTCTTATGTCTTTCCAAAGGATTGCTGCTGCTGCTAAGTCACTTCAGTTGTGTCCGACTCTGTGAGACCCCATTGACGGCAGCCCACCAGGCTCCCCCATCCCTGGGATTCTCCAGGCAAGAACACCGGAGTGGGTTGCCATTTCCTTCTCCAATGCATGGAAGTGAAAACTGAAAGTGAAGTTGCTCAGTTGTGTCCAACTCTTCGCGACCCCATGGACTGCAGCCTATAAGGCTCCTCCATCCATGGGATTTTCCAGGCAAGAGTACTGGAGTGGAGTGCCATTGCCTTCTCTGCCCAAAGGGTTAGTTGAATTCAATAATCCAAAACTGATTCTAAGAAGGGAGCTGGAGAATCAGACCTAAGGCTGTTCCTGTTCATATCTCTTTCATTTTACTTCTCACTCCACATTCACAGTTACTTTTACTTTCTTTCTTTGGAAACTTTCTTCTTCCCACCAGGCAGATAGCCCTCAGGCTTTTGTCCTGGCCTAGGAATACTGGGGCAGATGTCTTAAGTTTAGGGACAAATACTCTCACCTTTCCTTTCAGAAAAGATGGTCTCAAAACCAGCCCATACTGCAATCAGTGGTAAAATCTAAGATTTTAATGTGAGCTTAGAAGACATCATAGGTCACTCAGTATGCTTTAGTTTATTCCTCTGTTTAGCTCTAAGAAAGGAGCTTCACATTTGTCCCACTCAGCCAACTAGAGGTCTGAATCTGCTTAGTCACTGGGACCAAAGTCCAAGTGAATAATGAAGGTTAACTTGCCTTGTTCTACCATTTTTATGTATACATATATTTCCATAGGGACACTGTGGGAATGAGAGGTGGCTGGGCCAAGACAAGATTTACATGTTTCTTAGCTTCTATATTAACAGTATCCCTTAAAAGCCCCTCTCTCCACAACATCTAAAGTGATGTACAATATGAAAATTTTGCTTCATCCTTGTTCAGTGTTTTGTTCCAGAGTACTGTAGATTTTACTCTGGTTTGCCCATTTTAAGAAGAACGTAACAGAACAGGAAAAATGTATAGAGAAAAATGATAAATTTTAAATTTACAAGCTGAGTCATTTATTCATAATAGTCTCATCAACATAAATAGTGCTATAGTAGGTTTACATTTAATTTAAATATGCTTTTAAGATCAAAACAATCATAATGAATAGAGATTTCTAATCTTTATATATATATATATTTAAATTATATCATGAGCTGTAAATGTATAAACACAGAAACATTTTATATTTCTTTCATAATTGAGTTAAAATATTTCTTAAAGTTAATACTTTTACTCTCAGTGTATTTCAGTTTACTAAAGAAAACTAAGGATATATTTTAAAATTATACATGTAATTCCCTCTCCTAAGGTTATATTATGCTTCATCCTTCTTTTTAATAACACCTGGGAATTCATTCCTTGAAAGCTTTTTGAAAGAAGGCCTTCCCTATCTTAACTCCTAAAGTTTCCAGTATAAGCATTAAATTTTTGTCTTTTTAATTTAAAACAAGAAAAAAAAAAGTAGTGTTTCTATTCCACTTGATGACACAAATAATTCGATGAAGAATATAACTTCTACACAGACATTTAGGGAATCTGACTTCCTCACAATAGTCTCTTTCTCAGACAAAGAAAATAATTTATCATTTCTTAAAGAAGTTGTGTTCATTTCCCTCCAGTCAGACATCTGAGATTAATATCTATCTCTCTTCCCTCCCTCTCTCTTCTTCTATCCTTCTTGGTCTTCCCTCCCTCCATCCCTCCTTTTCTTTCTTTCCTGCCTTTCTCTCTCTCTCTCTCTTTTTTTTTTTGTCTGCATTGCAAGGCTTTTGGGATCTTATCTTGGTTCCCTGATCAGGGATTGAGCACCTAGGCCCTCTGCAATAGAAGTGCCAGTCCTAACCCCTGGACTGCCAGGGGATTCCTAAATTCCTATCACTTTCTTTCTTTAGTAGCCCTTTGATCTAAACTAATTGGCTACGCAGGTTAAGTCACTTCAGTCATGTGGCAATCTTTGTAACCCTGTGGACTGTAGCCTGCCTGGCTCCTCTGTCCATGGCATTCTCCAAACAAGAATACTAGAGTGGGTTGCGATGCCTTCCTCCAGGGGGTCTTCCCAACCCAGGGACTGGATCCATGTCTCTTATGTCTTCCTGCATTGGCAGGCGGGTTCTTTATCACTAGCGCCCCCTGGGAAACTCCAACTAATTGCTAGCAAGTTATTTTGTTAAGCTTCACTTAAATAAAAGAAAAGCAAAGAAAAGAAAAACTATTCATGGGTTCCAGATCTGAATAAGATGGACTAAACATACTTCAACCTGTCACTCACAATGAATATAGCTGTAAAACCTGAACAGAATACATAGAACAGCTATTTGAGGTTCTCACTATAATGTAAAGTACCAATGACCCATCAGTGAATCTACCGTATTTTTTCCCCTCTAGTATACCCTAGTCTGGATCCAAGTAGTCAAAGACATGGAAGTAAGCATCAGACTAAGAGAGAGAATGTGGGATGAAGCCTTCCAGGTCCGGTTTCCAGAGAAAAAAGAGGTATTTTGGTAGCAACAGTGGTGGCTGCAGGGGCCCACGGGTGCTTCAAACCTTGAGGGATATAAATGAACATTTAATACTTTGTTTTCTTTGTCATTCTCTATCATCCTGTTGCTTGATCTGAAATAATACAGGAAGTTGGTGGTAGAGTAGTTACTGAAGCCTCGGACTTCTGTGGAACTAGAAAGGGTGTCCCAGGGCATCAGAAAGTATCAAGAGGGATCATAAATATATAAAGATAGAGAAAGCAATCCTATTAAATTATTTATGAACTTCTGGACTCACTTGAGCTGCATGTGCATGGATCTAATTTACAATATTCTTTGAGAATGGAGCTAATTGGTGGGCAATTGCCCATGTCTCAGACTGGCCACTGGATGGCAAACACACAAGACAGGTGGAAATAGCACTTCAAAGGCATGGGAAACTGGAATGTGTCTTGATACCACAAACCACAGATGGCTAGTCAGAACATGGGGCCTGAACCCAAGTGGGTTGACTGCCTGCCAAAGCAAAATATCAATATTTTCCATGAAATTGAAAGAAGACTTAGAGTCTCATACAATAATGTTTAAAGTGTCTAGAAAATAATGGATAATTAATTGGCAAAAAAAAAAAAAAAAAAATCCAGGAAAACCCAGTTCACATGAGAAAAGACAATGAACAGATAACAATGCTGAGATAATTAAGCCATTGGAATTATCTGATAATGATAATAAAACAGCTATTGTAAAAGTGCTCAAAGTAAGAATGAACACTCTTTAAGCAAATGTACAGAAAGTCTAAGAAAAACCCCAAAGATATTCAGTTCAGTTCAGTCACTCAGTCGTGTCTGACTCTTTGTGACCCCATGGACTGCAGCATGCCAGACTTCCCTGTCCATCACCAACTCCTGGAGCTTGCTCAAACTCATGTCCATTGAGTTGGCGATACCATCCAACTATCTCATCCTCTGTCGTCCCCTTCTCCTCCTGCCTTCAATCTTTCCCAGCATTAGGGTCTTTTCTAATGAGTCCCTTCTGTGCATCAGTTAGTTAGTTAGTTATTTACCTCACTCAGTCGTGTCCGACTCTTTGTGACCCCGTGGACTGTAGGCCGCCAGGCTCTTCCATTCATGGGATTCTCTAGGCAAGAATACTGGAGTGGGTTGCCGTTCCCTTCTCCAGGGGATCTTCCTGACCCAGGGATCGAACCCAAGTCTCCCACATTGCAGGCAGGCACTTTAACCTCTGAGCTGCCAGGGAAGCCCCTCTGTACATTAGGTGGCCAAAGTATTGGAACTTCAGCATCAGCATGAAGTTCCGTCCTTCCAATGAACATTCAGGGCTGATTTCCTTTAGCATTGACTGATTTGATCTCCTCACAGTCCAAGGGACTCTCAGAAGTCTTCTCCAAGCATCGATTCTTCGGCACTCAGCTTTCTTTATGGTCCAACTCTCATATCCAGGGCTTCCCTTGTGGCTCAGCTGGGAAAGAATCCACCTGCAGTGTGGGAGACCTGGATTTGATCCCTGTGTTGGAAAGATACCCTGCAGAAGGGAAAGGCTACCCACTCCAGTATTCTGGCCTGGAGAATTCCATGGACTGTATAGTCCATGGGGTTGCAAAGAGTTGGACATCACTGAGTGACTTTCACTTTCACTTTCTTTCACTTAATCACATCCATGTGTGACTACTGGAAAACCCATAGCTTTGACCAGATGAACCTTTGTTGGCAAAGTAACGTCTCTGCTTTTAATATGCTCTTTAGGTTTGTTGTAGCTTTTCTTCCAAGGAGCAAGCATGTTTTAATTTCATGGCTGCAGTCACTGTCTCCAGTGAATTTGGAGCCCAAGAAAATAAACTCTTTCACTGTTTCCACTGTTTCTCCATCTATTTGCCATGAAGTGATCAGACTGGATGCCATGATCTTCATTTTTTTGAATGTTGAGCTTCAAACCAACTTTTTCACTCTCCTGTTTGACTTTCATCAAGAGGCTCTTTAGTTCCTCTTCATTTTCTGCCATTAGGGTGGTGTCATCTGCATATCTAAGGTTACTGATATTTCTCCTGGCAATCTTGATTCCAGCTTCTGCTTCATCCAGCCTGGTATTTCACATGATATATTCTGCATATGAGTTAAATAAGCAGGGTTACAATATATAGCCTTGACATACTCCTTTCCCAATTTGGAAACAATCTGTTGTTCCATGTCTGATTCTAACTGTTGCTTCTTGACCTGCATACAGATTTCTCAAGAAGGAGGTAAGGTGTTCTGGTATTCCCATCTCTTTAAGAATTTTCCACAGTTTGTTGTGATCCACACAATCAAAAGCTTTGGTATAGTAAAAAAGCAGAAGTAGATGTTTTTCTGGAACTCTCTTGCTTTTTCTATGATCCAACGGATGTTGGCAATTTGATCTCTGGTTCCTCTGCCTTTTCTAAATCCAGTTTGAACATCTGGAAGTTCTCAGTTCATGTACTGTTGATATTAATAATTACCAAATGGAAGTTTTAGGATTAAAATTATAAGAACCCAAACTCTGCAAAAAAAAAAAAAAAAAAGCAAACAAAACAGAAACTTTCAAATAAACAAACAAGGAAATAAAAGTCTTCATTATATGAGCTCAAGAGCTGATTGGAGATGAAAGAGGAAATAGTGAACTTGAGGATAAATAAGTAGAAATTATGAAATCTAAGAGAAAAAGGAAAAAAGAAACAGGAAACAGAGCCTCAAGGCAATAAGAACGTGTTTAATATTCATGTTATAGGAATACTAGAAAATGAGGAGAAATAATTTACTAGAGCAAAAAATCTTTGAAGAAATATTAGCTGAAAATTTCCCAAATATGCTGAAAGAAACTTAAAGATTCAAGAAGCTCAGTAAGTCTAAAACAGGATAAACTCAAGGAAATTTAGACCAAGAAACACTAATCAAACTGTTAAGCACTAACAACAAACAAACAAACAAAATATCTTAAAAGCAGCCAGAGAAAAACAATGTTTTTCTTACAGGAGATTCAAATAATTGCAGATTTCTCATCAGAAATCTTGGAGGTCAGAAAAAAGTATATGAACATTTTTGTAAGAAATGTTGAAATGCTGAAAGTGAAGAGCTGTTAATCTAGAATTCTATATTGAGGAAAAAAAATGTAGTTCATGAATGAAAGTGAAATAACATTCTCATGTGAAGGAGAGCTAAGAACATTTGTGTCCAGAAGATCTGTGTCACAAGAATTGCCCAAGGAAGTTTTCAAGCAGGAAGAAATTATACCAGAAAGCAACATGGAATAGGTGCAATGAAAGAAGAGCAAAAAGAATTGTAAATGTTTGAGGAAGCATAATAGATACATCTTTTCTCGAGTTCTTTAAAATATTGTTGAGAATTGAAAGCAAAAATTATAACATCATCTGAAGGGATTCTTAATGGACACAGATGTAATATATAAAGCCATTAAAGCATAAAGGAGAGGGGTAAAGAGATCTTATATCTACATTACATTTCAAATGATAAAATAGTCATTCTAATTAAGCAGTTAAATATGTATTGTAAATCATAGAGCAACCACTAAAAGCAAACAAAATATACAAAGAGTAATTTAAAAATCAATTGGAATAGAATACTAATAATATTCAAATAATGCAAAAGAAGGCAGGAAAAGGACAAGAGAGAATCAACAACAGAGAGGAAAACAAAACAATATAATGGTAGAACCTAGATCGATCTAAATATGCCAAAAATGATCAATAAATGAAACAGTTCAACTGCCAAAATTAAAAGACAGACTTTAGAATGGATTAAAAATATGACTCAACTACATGCTTCCTACAAAAAACTCGTGTGAAATATGAGCTCATGTGAAATATGAGCTCATGTGAAATAAATACTGAACTATCAGGATAGAAAAAAAACACATCATAGAAACAACCTCTTGTACCTCACATGGTGGAAGGGGCCAAGAAGGTCTGGGGAGTCTCTTTCTTATGAGCTCCACCTTCATGACCTAAGAACCCCTCCAAAGGCCCCATTTCCTAATACGTCATCTTTGGTGGTAAGGATTTCAACATATGAAATTTGGGGAGTCATAACCATTCAGTCCATAGCATTCCTAATATAATTATGTTCACAACTCTATCTTTGCTCATTTCTATAATTTCAAACAGCGTATTAAACCTTGTCACATCATTCATAGTATTATTGGCCTTTATTTTGTAAGATGTGGTGCTGTCCTTTTCATTTACTGCCCCTCACTTTCTGCTGCCCCGATTCTATGTCAGTCATGCCCTTATTTAAATGATGTTTAATTGTTTATTTATATTAGTGTGGGTTTATGAGTTCTTCCTTTGCTTCGTTATTAAATACTAATGTTATTTTGATGCTCAAATTTAGCTAACAAAAGAAAAGCCCCAGGAGGTGTTCTTTGATATATTCTCATCATTTTTTGAGAACTTCCATTTTCTGCCATGTTGAAATGGTTCAGGCTTATCTTGCACTTTTCCTGATGCAGCCTGGAATTTTTCTTGAATTCTTGGACAGTGATATTTGAAAATGAAGTTCATGGTACTAAGTTTGCTCATTATCCCTTGTAGGTGTTATTGCTTCTAGGTTCTCTCAATAGTCACAGCTAGGGAATGGATGTATGATCTCCCTATAGATATATATACATGTGTACACATATGTGAGCTTCCCAGGTGGCGCTAGTGGTTAAGAACCCACCCACCAATGCAGGGGACATAAGAGACATGGGTTCTATCCCTGGGTTGGGAAGATCGCCTAGAGGAGGGCATGGCAATTCACTCCAGTATTCTTGCCTGGAGAATCCCATGGACAGAGGAGCCTGTTGGGGTACAGTCCATGGGGTCACAAAGAGTTGGACACAACTGAAGCAACCTAGCATTCATGCATGCAAACACATAAAAGCACATACATTTATTTTAATATACATATGTATACATGTATATGTATGTTTATATGGAGATAAAGATATGTATATACTCATTTATAATGTATATATTTTAAAGGAAGCATCTTTGTAATATAAATGCATATATACATGTTTTTACATATACATTTAAAACTATGACAATACTGATATCTACAATCCTAATTCAACATTATAGATATTATTGCACTTTTATATTTTTGTACTTTATAGGATAGACTTTCTATTCTGTAACACATAACAGAAGTCTTCTGTCATTTGTACACATGTTGATTCTAAAAACTGAAGAACAATGAACACATTTTAGATTGTTATTGTAGCTTAATTATTCATTGTAGAGACACATAGTGCTTGTTAGGATCACTTTTATTTCTTCACATTTACAGATCCAATGCAGTTATCTCTCTACTATTCAAAAGAGCATGTTTCCAGGGATAAATTAAACAAGTTTTCTCTTTAATAACCTCAACCAATTAACTTTATTAGATCTTCAGGTTCTCTCTTCATCAGTGATAATGCTGATTACCTGCCCAATTCTCTCACCTTCAATTCCCTGTGAGCATCCACTTTTTTGGGGCCAGGGAGAAAAAGGGCAATTATTCTGTGTGTGTTAGGACACTAATAGCCTAAGAGAGCCTTGATTTAATTTTTTTAAAGGGAATAGAATGATATACAAAAGGAAGAAGTAAATAATTGGAACAAGAAAAAAGGAAAGGAACAAGAATAAATAAAAAATGAACAAGAATACTGGGGTGAATTGCCATGCCCTCCTCCAGGGGATCTTCCCAACCCAGGGATAGAACCCATGTCTCTTATGTCCCCTGCATTGGTGGGTGGGTTCTTAACCACTAGCACCACCTGGGAAGCTCACATATGTGTACACATGTATATATATCTATAGGGAGATCATACATCTATTCCCTAGCTGTGATCTCTCTGCTCCAGTAATTGGCCTGAGAGTACACATCAATGCTCCTCTGAATTAAATCCACTGTTTCCTGACCCTTTCAGGTTTTCTTTTTCATTTTGGTTAATATAAACCCTACTGCTGCTACTGCTAAGTCGCTTCAGTCGTGTCCGACTCTGTGAGACCCATAGACAGCAGCCCACCAGGCTCTCCCGTCCCTGGGATTCTCCAGGCAAGAACACTGGAGTGGGTTGCCATTTCCTTCTCCAATGCATGAAAGTGACAAGTTAAAGTGAACTTGCTCAGTCGTGTCCGACTCTTCGCGACCTCATGGACTGCAGCCCATCAGGCTCCTCTGTCCATTGGATTTTCCAGGCAAGAGTACTGGAGTGGGGTGCCAATGCCTTCTCCGAATATAAACTCTAGACAGGGCCTAAACATTTTTTGAATGTTTGAATGTTGGTAAAATGTCTTTATTTTTTTCCTATGATAAATGGACTTTTTATGCATGGCTGTAAATATTAGGTTAAAAATACTCTTCCATTGTCTTTTAGCATCTTGTAATGCCAATAAGAAATCTGATACTAACCTGATCGTTATTTCTATTAATCAGTGACTCTGTGAACATATTTAGGATCAGACCTTTATTCTTAGTGTTCTAACTTTTCATACTAGCAAGTCTAGGTGGGGTTCCCTTTTTATTCGCTCTGCTGGGCACCTGGCAGGTATTTTCAGTCTTACTCTTGACAGCTATATTATATTAAGGTTATATTTTCTATGGTTTCCTTCCTTCCCTCCTTTTCTTCTGTTCTTCCTCTGATCTCTATTAGTTAGATGTTGGAATTCCTGGTTAATCTTTTATATTTAAATGTTTTCCTCTCTTATATTAACTATGAAAGGACATCTTTTTTTGTTTGTTTTATGCATTCCTATACTTTTCTAAACCTTTTATGAACTTTTTTTATTTGAAAAAACATTAAAAATTGTTTTGAAGAGCTCTAATTATTTACTTGTTCCTTTTTTATATCATTCTACTCCCTTTAAAAAAATTAAATCAAAGCTCTTTTAGGCTATTAGTGTCCTAACACACACAGAATAATTGCCCTTTTTCTCCCCAAAGAGATCATTCATTCTTTTTTGAGAAGAACTGTTTTTCTCTATTTGTATGTTTTGCCTGGGGGTTGAAAATGCCCATTTCTGAGAGTTCTGGGAGGTACAGTTTTTTGGGAAAGAATCATCCTTCAATGCCCCTTCCTTCTGGCCTACTATCTTTTTCTCCTCCCTTCTCTCCATCCCACCTAGTTCAGACTTTTTGGATTCTACATTGCAGATTCCTTTTCTTCTAGACTGCATATCCTTTGTGCATATTGTCGGGTTTGGTTGGCCATATGGCTTGTCACCTATTTTACTTTTGCACGTATATATATATATATATAGTATTTTGTTGTTACTTACATGTACATTTCCCCATTTCTTGACATCTGTTAAGTCACAATGTCTCACAACTGATCTTTTAGAACATATTAAATGTCTATTGCTTTTTTTCTTAAAGGGGACCTCAGGTAAATAGGTAATTAGCTCACATGTTCTGTACACTATCTTGAATCAAGTTCCTTTGGTTTTCATGTTTTAAATTTTCTAGCAAAGCAAGTAGCCATGTGGTCCCAAGTCACTCTGATTGGTGCTTTTGTCATGAATAAAGTCTAACATAGCTTAGTATGTTTAATACTTTTTATATCTTTGTTTATGAAGAAGTTGACTGAGAGATACTATAATAGAATCATTATAATTTGTAGAAAGTCTTCATGCAAATCATGAAAAGGAAAAATTTAAATAACTAAATTGAAGGAAAAATTATTTTTCTTCATTGGTATGATTACTGACATTTATATTATTAAAAAGAAAAATTCTTGGGAAACTCCAGTCTGAGACAGTTACGGGTAATAATTCCCTAGAGTTGCTATACTCTAGATCTAGATCTAAACATAATTTCCTTTGTGAAATAAGTTTGAGAAACATGGCATGTATTTCTTTACATGAGTAATAAAGGTCATTGGCATGTTAAAGACTAAAAAAATCCTATAATTGAGGCTCATTAATATTACTTAACCCAGTTTATCCCAATTATTTGATTACAGATTTTTTTTAACAAAATTTGTAACCCCACAGTAGAATTCATATTTCAAGACACATTTTTGGGTTATGCTGCCTAATGGAATAAATAAAACTTGGTTTTTAGTCATGCTACTGCTACCGCTAAGTCGCTCAGTTGTGTCCGACTCTGTGCGACCCCATGGACTTTCCAGGCAAGAGTACTGGAGTGGGGTGCGATTGCCTTCTTTAGTCATGATTCTGGTATAAAATAATAGTAAGACTTTTATTGTCACTCCATATTTTGTTCCTGTCTCCAACTTTTAAAATTCTCTAGTCTCTAAATTCCAAGTCTAGAGACTCTCTTTGGAGAGTTTTTAATTTTTCCTCATATCAATCTGAAAGTTATTTCCAGAATTCTTTGTGTTCTTTCATAGTTGAATTAATTCTTTAGATTTTTCCACTGATTCATCAAACATTTCCATCTTATTTTGTATAAAGTGAACTATATTTTTGGGAGTATATAAATATACTAGTTACATGAAGTAAGTTAGTAAGCAGTATTTCTTTGGTCAATTTGTTGTTTTCTATTAAAAAAGAGAAAATGGTGAAACAATGCAGACAAGAGATACAATTATATGACCTTTGTCATTTCACTGTCTCTAGCAGAGAAAAATGTTCATTTTGTTGCTTTTTATTTTCTGTAGAGGTATTAGGCCTTTGCCTCAAAGGTGTAATATCAGAATAATAAGACATTCTCTTTTGACTTATATCTGACCTCTGCATCCTACTCATTTTTTATTGAGAGTCAGCTAAATAGGCTGCCAGATATTGTGTCTCTTAGGAAAATTTTCCCTATCCTGCAGTAAACTTTCATAAGGAAAAGGCAAATAAAATCAAATTTTCTTGTGGAATGCTTAATACAAGTAACATATTAGTAGCACTTTTCCCCCAGAAATTTATCAGTTATTGATATAAACACATTATCCTGTCTTGATTTAAACTGTTAATTGTTCTCAATAGTTCTATTTCTTGTTGTTCAGTTGCTCAATGTGTCTGACTCTGTGCAGCCCCATGGACTGCAGCACATCAGGCTTCCCTGTCCTTCACCATCTCCTGAAGCTTGCTCAAACTCACGTTCATTGAGCCAGTGATGCCATCCAACCATCTCATCCTCTGTTGTCCCCTTCTCCTCCTGCCTTCAATCTTTCCCAGAATCAGAATATTTTCCAATGAGCCAGCTCTTCACATCAGGTGGCCAAAATATCGGAGCTTCAGTGTCAGCACCAGTCCTTCCAGTGAATATTCAGGACTGATTTCCTTTAGGATGGACTGGTTGGATCTCCTTGCAGTTCAAGGGACTCTCAAGAGTCTTCTCCAACACCACAGTTCAAAGGCAACAATTGTTTGGTCCTCAGCCTTTTTATTGTCTAGCTCTCACATCCATAAGTGGATTGGAAAAACCATAGCTCTGACTATACGGATCTATGTAGGCAAAGTAATGTCTCTGCTTTTTAATACGCTGTCTAGGTCTGTCATTGCTTTATTTAGTTTAGGCTAACTAGTTTAGGCTGAAATCATTTTGACCAGACTTCCTTAAAGCAGAAAGAGGGAATACTTTCTTATCCTAAAAAGAACGGCTTCTCACATAGCTTTAATTTTTTGCCTCCAAATGTGAATGATCAAAGTAATTAGAGATCTTAAATGCTTCAATAGTTCATCACGTGATGTTAAAAAACAATAGGTCAGAATGTGACAGAATAACTTATTTGCCGTTTAGTAGCAATGTATTTGTGCTGTGGTTACATTGTTAAGCAAACTAAAACAAGCAAATCTTCATGCCAGGGTCTTAGCTAATGTCATCTTGTTTGGCTGAGAAAATCTGAAACATCTCTGAGAAGACATATTTTAAGAGAGCATTAGGACATGCATATTTTTAGAATGCTAATAAAGCCTATCACCCCTCTGGTTTTAGCTGCCAGAAATTATGATTCATAGTTCTTGATAGCAAAGAACAGAAAACATTGTAAAGGGAAAGAAATTCTAACAGATTGCTCAGGAATGATTTCTGAGTGTCAGTTAATCAAACATTTCTATTTCGTTCCTTCAGAAAAATGCACTCTTCTGTTTCGAAAAATGGATCTAGAAAAATCTTTATTTTTTCTTTCTAATCGCCCATGATTACTGATTAATTCCTAGCATTATTAAGAGAACAGGATCATGAAAGAATATGAAACATTTTAATTACCTATATTAACAAAAATGACACAGCCGAAAATTTGCTTGTGAAGAATGTTTCTAAAGAACAAAGGGTGTGTGTGTGTGCATGTGTGTTTAAAAAAGCTGAAAAACTGTTACATTATTATATTGTATTATTTCAATTTTTCTTATTATTATGAAGAAAAAGCCAATTAAAGAATTATTTTCAATAAAATTTTTGAACTTATTTTAGAATGTAAAATTTCAAAATATATGACAACATTCCCAGTTGTATTATGCTAGAAAGCTTTGGATTAATTTAGATTTAGGAATGGAAAAAGAATGACTAGCTATCATTATAACTGATAGTCAAAGTGTTCTGTATCAAATAACAGCTCTTGCAAAAGTCCTAAGTTATGCATTTGTGATAGTACATTTCTGATGCTACTGCTTATTAATGATGATTTTACTTCTGACATGGTTTTCTCTCAAATTCTAGTTATGTGTACTATTATTCCTATTTACCTTAGAAAATTTCTACTCCTCTCTTTCTTATTATAGCCCATTTAGAAATATAGAGAGATTTAAAAAGAATTGTCATTAAGAGCCTGCAGTGTGATGGTTATTTAGCTTTTGAATGGCCTTTTACACAAAAATAACTGTTCTATGGACATTTTCAGGTATGAGAAAGCACCTCACTTATAAAGAAATCCCCTCTTATTCAACTGATCAGTCAGTATTTAAAAATGCATGTGTTGGATACTGCAGATAGAAGTGTGGAAAGCATTTGTGTTTTAATTAAAATTTTAGAGGAAAAATCATTCACATGAATTAATAGCAATATTTTTAACAGGTTGCATAAATGGTGGCAAAATTTGCATCTTTGTATTCAAGAAGAGTATGGAGTTACTTGGTGAAGATCACTACATATGTTAAATCCTTTCAACATGTGCTATAAATATTAAAAATCTGTGGCTATTAAATTAGGTGAAAGCAAATGACTCCTGAGTAATCCCAAATACCTGTTCTGCTTCCACTTAGTACTTGTTTTCTAAAAGGTAGCATGGAAATGAAACACAAACATAACATAAAAGAGTATGACTTCCTGTTAAATGATGCTTTATCATATAATGGGATAATACAGTCTAATTCAATACAGGAGTAAACCAACATTTGAATTAAATGAGAATTCCTGAAGCCAGGAGCATCAGTACTCTGAAGTGTATCCTGTTTATATATCTCTCCAGAAGTTTCTGTTTTCTTTTTTAATTGCTCCTGTGGAATTGCAAAGAGTTACAAAGGGTTAGACTTGACTGAGCGACTGCGCACATGGCACGTGGAACAGCAAAGAACTTTCGATGTAAATGGATTTCACAAATCATGAGTCAAAAGAAGCAGGGACTAGAGTTAAAATAAAAAAAAAAACACCACAAACTTGTATAAAAACCATCTATGGTAATGAATGAAATGAAATGAAATTTGGTTCTGTTAGAGTTTTGATTCTCAATCAAATATATCCTTGGTAATTCTCATCTTTTTTTTTTTTTTCCTTTGAGAGGATCCCCATCACCTCACCTGTTTGCTTTTAAACTTTTTTTTTTTTTTTCATCTGTGATCAATGAACAAGTAGTATTCTTCTTTCAATATACTGTCAAGGGGAAGAGCCACCCTCTGGTTCTTTGGACACATAGATACTTTGTTACTAAGAAGTGAGAGTGTAGCAGTCACAGGGTTACAGAATTTCAGAATGGAAGTCCTAAGATGTTGCTTGGAATCCTAAAATGTTCTCTGATGAACCCCAGAACTCCAGGTCTCTCCAAGATCACTTAGTTCTAGCGTTTTCACATACTGGTCTTCCAACTCCAATGGTATCTGAAGAAAGGGTTCCACTGTTTAGAAAAAGACTGAAGACCTCCAAGTACTGTCTGTCATTTTAGAGGTGAAGAAATAATACTTGAAAGTTTAACTGACTAGGGAGGCATGTTGAGATGCTAAAGGGTCTCACACTTTTCAAGATACACAAAGTGGGAAGTGGCTCTGGCAAACTCTTCAAGAATAAAACACATCTGCAATTCTAAAACACTTCTTTTTCATTATCATGTTTGATCCCTAACAGGGATTAAATTACTCCCCAGAACCCAGGGCAAATGAGTGGTATGACTGAGAAGGGATTTGCAAGCATTTTGAATCTTCGTTTTCATTCAGTGATATTTCTGGTAAGCTAGAGTATGCCATATTCACAACTTCTGAGCTAGGGCAGGCAGGTAATCTTATTTGAGGGTGACAAGGGTCTGGTCTCCTTTAATAATTGATTCCCAAATGAATGGAGAAAAATAAAAGATGTTAAGTATTGGGGACTTTCTCCCTTGTATTCCCTTTCTGCCTTGGGCTAGTGCAAGGCAGTGCACCTGGGAAGGCTTGTCTGCTTTTAAAACAGTTTACCTTCTTTGAGCTGTTCTAAGGCTAGAATGGGGGATGGCATGTAGATTGTGGGGAGTTTTAGCCGGCCTTTTGACCATAGATCTAAAACCTAGTTCTGTAATAAGCCTTATTGATCTCTGACTGGCTGTTTTTTGTTTTTATTTTTTGTGTCTTATTTTTCAATTGGTTCCAAATCCAAGGGAAAGAAAACAGTTATTTAACTCTCTAAAAACCCCAGATTAATATTATCCAACCATGATGTAAAAGATTGGAAAGATTCCTCAAAGAACTAGATAATACCAATACTTTCCCAATCTGTTCTTCAAATTTATGACATATTTCAGAGAACTCACACCTTAAGATGGAGAAGGCAATGGCACCCCACTCCAGAGCTCTTGCCTGGAAAATCCCATGGACGGAGGAGCCTGGTAGGCTGCAGTCCATGGGGTTGCTAAGAGTCGAACACAACTGAGTGACTTCACTTTCACTTTTCACTTCCATGCATTGGAGAAGGAAATGGCAACCCACTCCAGTGTTCTTGCCTGGAGAATCCCAGGGACGGGGGAGCCGGGTGGGCTACCGTCTATGGGGTCGCACAGAGTTGGACACGACTGAAGCGACTTAGCAGCAGCAACACCTTAAGAAAAATAGTCTCTATCTATGTTCTTTCTGAAGGTGATTTTTTTTTTTTTTTGACTGGTTTCCCCAGAGTATCATTGTGTTTGGGTCTATCTAATGAAGACCTGAATGATGTTCCTTTACCCTTCCCTGGCTCAAGTCCAATACCTGTAAGTCATTTCTGCCACTGCTCCTTTTCTCACCCCTTCACCAAATGAATAACCAATTCCTGTCAATTTAATATTTGAAAGAACTTTGGAACCTACCTATATCTCTGTATCATCTGCCTTTATCTGGTGCTAATCCATTATTATCTCTTTTTTTTCCCCTGTGGAGTTTATTGTCACTATGATAATTTTCTAATTGGTCTTCCTGCTTACCGGGTCTCATAAATCCATTCCCCAGATAGCAGTGACAGTGATTAAATTATGTTAGTCTCTTGCTTAAATTTCTTCAGTGGTTTCCCATCATGCAGAGAATAAAGTCCAAGCCCCTTGACCTCGCCCCCAGGCCCTTTGTGCCCTGATGCCTGACCAAACTGTCCCACTGCATTTTGGCTCCTCTCTCTATCAGTGTCTGCACTTCAATCACTCTGGTTGTCCCTGATGGCCTACACTCAGTTCCTTGAATGTGTTGTTTTTGATGCCTTAGATCCTTCTTATACCTCTCTTGCCTAGAAATCTGTTTTTCTCCTGCATTTTCTCTGACCTCTTACAGAGTTCAGCTTAATGGGGTCGCTTATGAGGTCTTTCCTGAACCCTCTGTCTGCAGTAAGTTCCCTGTTTATTCTGCTCTTCTCTTTTATAATACTCTTATTGCTCCCTGTTTATTCTGCTATTCTCTTTTATAATACTCTTATTGCATAGCACTCGTCAACATCCTATATTTGTTTACTTGTTTGCTTTTAACCTGAAGAAAGCTCATCTCAAAATACGCACTAAATAATTATGTCCAGTTAACCAATAGGTAAGAATATTTATATATATTTAATGTTTATACAGATATATCTAATTAACTTATGTATAGGTATATCTGGGCTTCGCTATTGGCTCAGCGGTAAAGAATCTGCCAGCAGTGCAAGAGCCACAGGAGAATCTGGTTCCATTCCTGGGTCAGGAAATCTCCTGGAGGAGGATATGGCAACCCACTCCAGTATTCTTGCCTAGAGAATCCCATGGACAGAGGAGCCTGGTGGCCTATAGACCATGGGGTCTCAAAGAGTCAGACACGGCTGAAGCAATCAAGCATGCATGTACAGGTTTATCTAGAGTAAATATCTCATAGTAAAAGCTCATTCTCCTAGTCTGGAATACTGGTGACAGTCTTAGGCATGAACAGAGCAGATGCGGGTTTAGATTGGGTGCTTTCCTTTGCTTGACATCTTGGTGTGTGCCTCATCTGCTTCCAAGTCCCGCCCATCACCAGTGAGAGATGAAGCCATCTACATCCATCACATCCTATCCACACACAGCCAGAATCAGAGCTGCAAAAGCTACTGCTAGGAGCGCTCAGGCTTTTGGCTTCTGTTGTGTCAAGCTGAGTAGTTCAAATACAGGGATTTCTGTAATACATGTATTATGCCAGACATTATGTTTTTGTTACTAAGGGTAAGAATTATACATTATTGAAAAAGTTAGAAGTGACACCCTCTACTAGTGCCTCCTGCAAAATTCCTGTTGCCTGTCAGTATTCATGAATGCTGTAGGGGTTGTGGGGAGTTTTATGAAGTCTTTAATCACTTTGGATATGAAGGACACGTTTCTGGAAAGTTTTTGTTGTCAGTTGAAACCCTTTCCCTGTATGCATGGTTTAGTTCCTAACTGATGTCACTTTGGAAATAACATTTTCCTTACCTGAGCCTGAAAATTCAGGTTAGGAATTTTCACTGGTTTCTGGCCTTTATTGTTACTATATATATATTTTTTCATGTTCAGGAATCAATGTTCCAAATTAAGATAAACACTGCCTGGACATACGGAGGTTTGATATGGTCCAAAAGCTCATTTTGTTTTAGACAAGTGCTGAGGCTGGTGAAATGGGATATCATTTTGCTGTTGCTTAAAGCTAGCAATCTCCTTTGTAGAAAAGTAACAATTTCTTAAGGATTCAACACCATTGTAGAGGCAATGTGAAACATATTAAAATGTGATGCTGATCCAAAAAACAAACAAACAAAAAAAAAAACCAAAACCCACGTTTGTCTAGGTTCTTTGACATGAGGAGAGAGTTGAACTTTATATCATAGTGAAAATTCTCTCTTTGTAAAGTTGTATTAAAAGCTTATGTCAGTAAAAGTTTCAAAATGGGAAGAACAATGTTCGTGATCAACAATGTCTTTTCTCAAGATGTTTCTAGAATGGGAGCATCTTTGTGGAACTGGACACAGTCCAACCTGGTCCCCAGCCTCTCAGTCTCAAAAACTTGATTTCAATCACACACAAGGAGTGAATCCATTGTTCAGGGTGACTGATAAGGAGTCAGAATACCATCTCATTAATTTAGAATGAGAAATGTAACTCATAGATCAGCCTTACAAGCAGACTTACTCACTTTGTATAGTCCTATCTGGGCATTTAATTTATTAATGGAAGTGTGGTTGGTGAGTCTACAAGTAGAAGAAGAAGGACAAGGAAGAAGAAGAGAAAAAAGCAAAGGAAGAGGAAGAAAAAGTCAAATAATAAATAGATTTAGATTGGTATATCTACTTTCATAATAGGAATGGATATTTCAAGGTGTTTGGCTAAGTGTTTGCCTCTTCTAGACAGAGCTGGATTGCACTGCCAATATAAGCCTCTGCAATTTATTATTTATTGTTTCGGGGGCTGACCAACTCAAGTTTGAATGCACATATATTAAGATCTCTGTTCAAACTGTCAGTTCAAGTAGAATCTAATATTGTAGAACTTGAAGTCATTTCTTCTTTAAGGTGGTTATATATGTCTTCTCTGGTACATTGTATACGGATATTAAAATTTTCAAAATTAAATCTGGATTTCAAATATTAAAACACTATGCTAAGAATACCATCTGGATCAGCATTAAATAATCATTTGTAGTCTAGCAGTTTAGCACTATTTCAGCCAATCACAGGAGGGAAGAATGTTGGAAATAAAAACTGAGAAATTAGATGAAGAGGAAGAGGGGTTAAAGATAAGGACTGTTGTTAAAGGGCTGCTTCTTAGGTTCCATTTGGTTGAGGTACATTGATGCTCACTTGTCTGCTTCTTGCTTAGCCTGGACAGAAGAGATGGTCCTTGTTTGCTACAAATCTGTAAAGCTAGGCTGCTCTCTTTTCCCAGATAAAGTACCTTACTATAAGCTTTGAATTTGAATATTGGATGACAAATTTTTAAATTGTTTAATTATTTTTATTGATTATTTTTGTGTTTCAGCTAGCTAGCCCACATTAAATGCAAATATTGTTTTGCTGACAATCTTTACTTGATTTGTTATTTTATTACCTGTACAGAGGCCCTGTTGGAGACTTCCTTTTAAGCACTTGGCTTCTTACCGTAAATTGTGTCCCTAACACTGGAGGAATGAAAAATAACCTGCAAGATTTTCTTTCAGCATTAACCATTTGGAGAACCTTTTAGTCCTTGTAAATGATTTCACAGAATTTAAAGTCTGAGATCACTGTGGATGTGGGGCATTGGAAAACTGGGGAAAATTCACATGGGTATTTGAACTGTCATTCCCTGAACTACCTCTGTGGGTTTGAAGTCATTATTAAAAAGGATAGATGGAGAGTGAAAAAGTTGGCTTAAAGCTCAACATTCAGAAAACGAAGATCATGGCATCTGGTCCCATCACTTCATGGCAAATAGATGGGGAAACACTGGAAACAGAGGCAGACTTTAGTTTTTTGGGCTCCAAAATCACTGCAGATGGTGACTGCAGCCATGAAATTAAAAGGTGCTTAACTCCTTGGAAGGAAAGTTATGACCAACCTAGACTGCATATTTAAAAGCAGAGACATTACTTTGCCAACAAAAGTCCATCTAGTCAAGGCTATGGTTTTTCCAGTAGTCATGTATGGATGTGAGAGTTGGACTGTGAAGAAGGCTGAGCACCGAAGAATTGATACTTTTGAACTGTGGTGTTGGAGAAGACTCTTGAGAGTCCCTTGGACTGCAAGGAGATCCAACCAGTCCATCCTAAAGGAGATCAGTCTTGAGTGTTCATTGGAAGGACTGATGTTGACGCTGAAACTTCAATACTTTGGTCACCTGATGTGAAGAGCTGACTCATTTGAAAAGACCCTGATGTTGGGAAAGATTGAAGGCAGGAAAGGCAATGATAGAGAATGAGATGGTTGGATGGCATCACTGACTCAATGGACATGAGTTTGAGTAAACTCCAGGAGTTGGTGATGGACAGGGAGGCCCATCATGCTGCAGTCCATGGGGTTGCAAAGAGTCGGACACAACTGAGCAACTGAACTGAACTGAAAAACAAATCAATTCAGAAAGAAATATTTATTAACAGAACCAATAAAGCTATGTTTGTTCTTTACTGAAGATCAAAGTACTGTTAAGAAAAAATGGAAATTAATTAAAGGTCAGACCAATTACAATTAACTTAAAAATCTATATTTTAAATCTGGAGTATACTCAGTTGCAAGATGTTTTCAAAGTTTTATATTAATCAGATGACTGTTTTTAGACTTTTGAAATAAAGAATATGCTTTCAAATCAACAATCTGAATGTTATATTGTGAAGAAAATGAGATCATCAGGTAGTACTGTTCAGTCTGGTAATATATATTTATCATGTAATAGTAAATTTATCTCAAGCATGGCAGGACAGAGGCTCACATGATTATGAATTGTAGAATGTGGACAAGACAATCTGTATTCTCATTGTTCTGAATGTCATAATAAATGCTCTCATAAGATAACAAAATCTTCCATTCTTTGGCTGACTATATAAAATCACACACTTTGGCTAATATATAAAATTGCAATTGTATATAAATATAAAAATTACACACAATATATCATTTAATTCCCTTACAATATGGAAAAGCTTTAGTTTATAAGACTGACTGGCCCTGGATTCTTATTATGGGTTGAAGGTTGCTGCCTGAACTTTTGTTTAAAGGTAAACACACAGATAAATTTTGTTTTGGTTTTTCTTTAAAAAAAAAAAAAAAAGAACAAAATAGTAATAAAAAAAGAACCCTAGCATTACCTAGATGGCAGTCTTTAAGGGGAGTGACTCTTCTAATGATGGTAACCTTATTGTAAGTTCTGGTAGAACTGTGAGCTCTAAAATGGATGGAGAAACATTCCTTTCAGATTTGTCTTGAATATGCTGGTTGCCCTTTAAATAGGCTGGACAGGAAGGTCTGCTCAGGTATCAAAGAGAGGGAAAGCAGAGTTTCCCTGGAACCTAGGCAGGAGACTAAATGAAGCCCTCAGAACAGTGAATCTCAAATATTGGCCAATGGACTCAGGCTGATCTGTGATGACATTTTCACTGGATTGCAGTGAAATTAGGTCTTCAAGGAAAAAAAAAACCTTTCATTAAGTCTATTCTTTTTAAAAATTGGCCTTTATTGAGAGATTCTGTACTTCCTACTTTTTGGTGTTTATATAATGATGTAATGATGACAGTGGATGTAGTTTCATTCCTTTTACATAATATTTTTCCTTGATAAAATAAAAAAAAATAATGTAACTGCTTTCAACATTTTGGGGGATTTTTACTGATTCAAAAAATTTCAAAGACTAAGGAGGCCAGGATTAGGAGAATGTTAGCCTGCTAAATAACAGCTTCTTAGCTTTATTCTTGCTTAGCTTTTACAGTGACAGTTTGATCATTAAAACTGGTAACTCTGGTCTGATTTTATATGAGATTAGAAATCAGATACAGGGGCAGTGTTAAAGCTACTTAACATTACCCAAAGCTTAAGAATTTTTTGTAAAATTTGGCCAATATAATTATGGCCTAAATATTGTTAACAGAGGGCCACTGTCAGATTCTGAAAGTGTCTCATAAACAAATATTACATTTTATACTGGCACAGTTTGTTTGTTTGTACATTATTTATGCTTAACTCTGACAAGTGATAGAAACAAAGTGGATTTTGCACCTTTAGAAAACATGTTGCCCAGTTAACAAGAACGTTTTTGGTAGTTATATGCCAGAGCTAATCTGGGTTTCCATACCTTAAAAGCACACCTCTGAAGACTAAACCCTTCCATAATTTCAGCAGTTGTACACATAGCACAAACCCAGCCTAGAGATGTCTTCTAAAACTGGGTGAATGCACTTGGGAACTGTGGCATATATTAATACTACTTACTAATAGGGGCTCAACCATACTTATCAAAGCACTGGATATTCAGATGAAAGGGTCTTTCGAGTTCTGTAAGTCAGCATTACCCAAACTAACTTGTACTGCAAACTGCTAAACAATCTAAATTCTGTACCTTAGGTTCCAGATATGCATAGATAAGAAAAAAGAGGATGTAAGTGGGAGGGCGTAAGCTTGAATAAAAATTTTGTGTTATTATTATGACTGAAACTCCATCTGCTTACCAAGACCGCTATTTTTCTAGGAATTTCATTTTATAAAGTGTTAAAAAAATCTTTTATACTTCAATTATTTTATTCAACAATAGGTTATATTTAAAAATTTGTGTGTGTGTGTTCTCAGTCAGTCATGTCTGACTCTTTGCAACCCCATGAAGTGGTGCCGGCCTGGCTCCTCTGTCCATAGGATTCTCCCAGCAAGAATACTGGAGTGGGTTGCCATTTCTTTCTCCAGAGGATCTTCCCAACCTGGGGATCAAACTCACATCTCTTGCATCTCCTGCATTGGCAGGAGCGTTCTTTACCATGAGCCACCTGGGAAGCCCCCAAATTTAGTACCTATCTTTATTTTTAAAGAATTTTAGAGGTATATCATATGTAATTATAATAAAGTCTTAACAATTATTGAAAACAAAAAATTCATTTTTTTTTGGTTTCATTTTGCTAAGGAGGATACACAGGTAACTGGTAATATAACTAAATATATATCTATTACATATGTCTTAATATATGTATATATATTACATACAACAATGGCTGCACATTAGTGTCAACTGGGGAGTTTTAAACAATACTGGTCCCTGGGCCACTTGGTATGGGATTGGACTCAATAGTTTTTAGAGGTCTCTGATGATTCTAGCAGCTTGGAGAAATATGTGTTCTGTCTTTAGGCAGGTGCTTCTGAAAAAGGTGACTACACAAAGAAATAGTTCTCTTATGTATTATTTTTCCTTATAAAATTTATTTCCAAAGATTAAATTTAAGATGTTCATTAGTGTATTTCTATGGAAAAAAATGGAAAAAGGCATTTTTGGAGGGAATCTTGGTACTTAGTTTCTCCTACATCCTTAATCTATCCTCTGCATATATTATCCATTTATTTACTTCCTTCTATCTCTTCTAGATTTATTTACTTCTTTCCATCTCTTTCACTTCCCACTACTGTTAATTCTCATCCAGAAAGAAGCTTATGTCTGCCATTCTGAGTGGGCTGTAATATCTTTGTGTATATATTAAATGCCTTAAAGCACTTTGAAATTCCATAAAGACCAGGAGACACAGGACTGATGCCAGGAGGATCTGTATTAAGTGGAGGAGAATCTTTCCTCAAGAGACTGGAGGTATTTCAGTGTCAGATTTTGTATATACATCTGTATACATTTATGTATATAGCATATATACATATATATGTGCTATAGATGTTCTTTATGTATATGATACATGCTATGTTGTATTGCAGGGTGTGGGAAAGGATGGTGTGACAATGTGTTTTTTTCTTTCATTGTGTTGTGTTCTGCTTAGGATCAGATATCCTGATTTATTGTTTTGTATCCTCAGCCTTGCCCAGTGGCTAGAATATTACAATTTAATGTAATATGTGCTCATTTGTGTCTGATTCTTTGCGACTCCATGGACTGTAGCCTGCCAAGGCTGTCTGTCCATGGGATTCTCCAGGCAAGAATGCTGGAATGGGTTGCCACTTCCTTCTCCAGAGGATCTTCTTGACTCAGGAATTAAACCCGAGTCTCTTTTGAGTCTCCTGTATTGGCAGGCAGGTTCTTTACCACTATTGCCAATATCAGTGTTCTGAAAATGTCGGTGTAATGAATGCATGCTAAAAAGAGAGAAGGAAGACAGGAAGAAAGAAAGGAATAAGGATGCATTGAAGGTGACATTCAAAGTGTTAGGTCAGAGAATAAACAGTTGTGATATTTTCAGCTGTACATAGGGAAGGAGGTATGTTTGGTAGGTCAGGAAAGGGAGAAAGGGGGAGACTATTCAGCAAAACCTAGCTCTCTGGTCCCCAGGATCACTTCTGTCTTCAAAGGCAAATACATATACAGGTATATGTACATTTTAAGGGGCTTCCCAGGTGGTACCCGTGGTAAGGAACCTGCCTGCCATTGCAGGAGGCATGAGAGACCTGGGTTCGATCCTTGGATCAGGAAGAGCCCATGGAGGAGGGTATAGCAACCCACTCCAGTATTCTTGCTTGGAGAATCCCATGGAGAGAGGATCCTGGCAGGCTAGTCCATAGGGTCACAAAAGGTTGGACACAACTGAAGTGACTTAGCACCCACGCAGGCAGTTTTCAATGACTGAGGGATTGTACTTCTGTATTTCTAGATGTCTTCTTCTTAAAACTGCTTAATAAAGTAGGATGGGAACTACTGGTTTGTAGGGAAAAAAGCAAAAACAAAACTTTATGCAGTGATCTAAAGAGCAGTGAGATTTCAGGGGATCCTTGGATTGCTGCTTCTAGAATTTATAAGAATTCTGGGGCTGCACTGTGGGGGAGAAAAGGAAAATGAAAAGAGCCATGTTTCAGTTAATTTTGAAGTAGACATGGGTCCCTGGCGGCTCAGTGGTAAAGAATCTGCCTGCAATGCAGGAGACCCAGGTTCAATCCCTAGATCCCCTGGAGAGGGAATGGATACCCACTCCAGTATTCTTACCTGGAGAATCTCATGGAGAGAAGAGCCTGGTGGGCTACAGGCCATGGGCCACAGAGTAAGAGACACAGCTGCGCTGCTAACATGTTCTTACAGTGACTTTTCCCCATGCTCACCTGTCCTTTCATGTTTTATTTTTTTCCCCTCCTTATTCTCATAGGTCATAACATTATTTTGAGGCAGTGTTTAATAAATGATAAAGTGAAAGTGAAGTCATTCAGTCGTGTCCAACTCTTTGCGACCCCATGGACTGTAGTTTACCAGGCTCCTCCGTCCATGGGGTTTTCCAGGCAAGAATACTGGAGTGGGGTGCCGTGTCTTTCTCCAGGAGATCTTCCCAACCCAGGGATTGAACCCAGGTCTCCTGCCTTGTAGGCAGACGCTTTACTGTCTGAGCCACCAGGGAAGTCCCAATAAATGATAAGTGACAATAAAGATTTTAAAATGTGCTTCCAACCCCCACTACCCCCCAAGCCTGGTTGCAGAGTTTTAGAGTTATCTGTTTTTAAATTCTTATGTTTTATTGTCATAACTTCATTTTTAAAAAGTCGTTTAATTTTATAATTTTATTTCTATTTTTCTTTTGATAATAATTCAGTGTATGTGTGCGGATAGGTGTGGGTGTGTACACACATATATATATATTTTTTATCTCTGAGTACTCTCAAATGTTCTTTCTGAAAAAGACAGCATGTTTTCCTTCCATAAGGTCATTAACATTTTGCATCAATGTTAAGAAATGTTTCCTCTCCACAATTAAGTTAGTAAAAGTCACCTATGCTGTTTACCTTTTGACTGCCCTTCCAGGCCACCCTCTCTCAGGGTGGCTGGTCACAAAAGCTGTCTTCTGACTAGTCTCTATCAAAGACTGACAACAGAGGAGCAGTGGATGGGAGGAGTGTGGGGTCAATTTATTTGTTGCCCCAATTCTCTCTCTGGCGAGTGGCTGCAGCTGGCTGTGGCCCTCCAACAAAGCCCCTCTCCAGTGAGGGGTGCTTTGCCCTCACCACTCTCTGGGCTGTAGTAACCATCCTTACTCTTGCCTTTTCTGGTCTCTGGGTGTACCATCTCACCACTGTTGCTGGCCCTGGGGCAAAGAGTAGTGTCCAACTCTTTCATGGACTATACAGTCCATGAAATTCTCCAGGCCAGAATACTGGAGTGGGTAGCTTTTTCTTTCTCCAGGGCATCTTCCCAACCCAGGGATCAAACCCAGGTCTTCTCCCACATTGTGGGCGGATTTTTTACCAGCTGAGCCACAAGAGTCCTCTTTTTAACATTTTTGGTCTCCAGGCTTGAGTGTGTCATCTGCTTGGACTGTGACCCTGCCAAATACAGCACATCAGGGCATTTATTCTAGGCCCCCACTAAATGGTCAAAGTGTGGAGAACTAAATATCCTTTTTCATTCTTTTTGTGTCTGAGGGGAGAAATCTGTCTGCTGCTTTTGGTCTTTCACTCTTCCTTACTCTCCAGGAAGGATTTTGAACTTTTAGCTCCTTTTCAACTTGCCCCAGTTGAGAGTGTTTAAATATCAACCTATTTCCAGGGACATGGAAAATATTAAGGAATGCATTCTCAGACTTGTCCTGGTGTGGGCTTCATGGCAATGGATTGAGATCTGAGGGTCCTGGCTTCGTCTTGAAGGCAGACGTAAGTTGTTTCTGCTCTGCTGTGTATTTTCTGAGATAGTAAAGGTATCTGAAATTCCTGAGAGAAGAGCCTGTTTTTATTTTATCAAGTTATTGAAAGTAATTTCTTATCATTTATTAAATATTGCCTCAAAATAATAATTTTCATTTTTTTCTTTCTCAAATTTCCTGGGTGGCTCAGTGGTAGAAAAATTTGCCTGCAATGCAGGGGATGCAAATTTGATCCCTGGGTAAGGAAGATTCCCTAGAGAAGGAAATGGCAGCCCACTCCAGTGTTCTTGCTTGGGAAATCCCATAGACAGAGGAGCCTGGTGGGCTACAGTCCATGGGTTGTAGAAGAGTCAGACATGGCTTAGCAACTAAACAACACCACCTATGACTTTGAATAAGTTTGTGTGTACAATCCTGGTAAGTTGCTCAGTGTTTTTTTTTTTTTTTTCCCCTTTGTGAGCAGTTTGTATTGACTTTATCAATCTTTAAAAGAAGAAACCCTTAATAAAATTAATTAAATATAATTTTCAAGATATTTCTTTAATGGAAATTAAATACTGCATATTGCATCTTCATTTTATTTGAAAACTTAAAATTATTTGTAGAGAAAACATGGGAATAAATGCTACCTTTTAATCTATTGTGAGAGATATATAACACGTTGACAGATGAAAATAACTAGGGACTATTTTATAAACCTTCCATCATCAAATAAGTGACATGCTTGAGTCAATCAACTTAAGAGGTTACTGGTCCACTGATGAAACCATTTGAAGAAAATGTGCTGTTTGATGTTACAGAAGCCAAAAGCTGAATAAATATGTCATCTGTTTTTCATTTTAATTCACTATTTCAGAAGTATTTACTGTGTATTAAAAAGTCTTTTTACCCTTTCAAATCTTTTGGACAACCTGGAGAAATTCAGAACAGTTTAACATATATCTATAAAAGCACATTCACAGCTGAGTTATCTTGTTCATATGTGATATTAATGACATTGTATATGAACTTTTTAATTTGTGTAAGAAAACTGCTATTTTACTATTTAGCTGCTGAGTTTTAAAAAGCATATATAAAATATAAAAGACTTTTAGTTCAGGACAAAAATTAATTAATAACAGAAAGTTTAAAAATTTTACCTCTATATTATAAATCAATCTGAAAAGTATTTCTACTTTGGAACAAAAGTATCTGGGAGCATGTTATCTTTAAAAAATAAATATGTTTTGAAAGGACAAGCTCTGTTTTAAGAGACTTATTTTGTGCAGTTGTCCATGAAGAAGCACTGTTAGATTAAGAGATTCTCCTGATTCAGTTCTCCCTCCAGTTCCTCTTCTTGTCTTGAAATTAACACCCAATTGCTGCTTTTTTTTTTCTTCCTCATTTTAAACCTCTCTCTTGTTCACTAGTTGTTTTTTTAAAAAGATCTCTCTCTTCTCTCCAGATGCTTTTCTCTCTTCTCTGCTCTCTGCCCTCTCACCCCAGCCCACTCCCTTTAGCCTGGATCCATCCAGTCCTACCTCTTGACAAAGCTAATTTCTTCTTCTCAGTTTGGCTACTAAATCTTACACTCAGCCCTAAACAGGCTACTTGTGATGCCTCTGGATATCCATAATGCATCTCCAAACGCTCTAAATGCCACCACTCCTTAATTCACTGATTTTCAGCCAGAAGCAGGGAGGGAGGGAAATATCAGTGCCTCACTTGAAAGCTATTGTTTTCCACTGGTCTTCATTAAGGCGATGGGTGAATTAAATGTAATACTTCTCAGGTTTTCTTGAATTGATTTCTGGAACTGTGTGTCTTTACCCAGCCACATTCAGGCAGCAGAATGAAAAGTGGTGAGGGAAAGCGACAGGGGTGTTGAAAGTCTAAGTGGGAACCTATAATTTCTAGAAAGAAATAGTTCTGCAAATAGGAGATGTGATTGCATAGGCTTAATTAACAGTTCAAAGTATTGGGGAGGACTTATCAAGGTAGGATGCATGCTTCTTATTCTTTAATGAGTAAATGACCCATTCGAGTGCATGAGCACACATCAGAAGCTCATGGTGATGAAGAAGTGCTGTGGTGGGAGATCTGATCAAAGTTTTTCAAAACTGACTCCAAGTATTTGATGAAGAAGATTAACATGGAGACAATTTACCAAACAAATACAGTATAAAGAGCCAAGAGACCTTCTAAGGGACTTCAAGGCTCCAGCTTGCCCACATAAAGAATATCATTCAACAGAAAGAAAACAAAGACAAGAATAAATATCTAAGAGCACTGAGTCCGTAGAACAACTGAACTGCCAAGTGATGACTTTTTTGTTCTTTTTTAAATATATACATTAGAAGATGCTTTCAGTTTTTAAAAGCAAACAAAGCCATGAGTTTGACCTGGGTTCTAACTGTGTAACTCTCTTAAGTGTTCTAAAAGCTGTCTGGACCAGAATTGGTTAATTAGCGCTTTGTGTTGCACTATGTTACATATGACCTAACCAGAGATAAAAAGGTTTAAAGGTCTCTTGTAACCCTGCAATGCCATTTGTAACACAAAAATAACCCCCTTTCATTACTAGCATGCCACTGTAGCACGCAGGTTATTTTTTCCCTTCACTGCAATAAGGGCAGCTTTCGCATCAGAAGAATTCTTGGCAAATTAATGCGCTACCTCTTGGGCTAATTAAATTAGAAAGGATCAAAAATACAGAGCGGCTTTTGTGGTGGACACAATGTCGTGCTTCATGCATCTTGCTCAGAGAGGAATTTCTGCCATTTAGCCCCCTTTGCCTCTAGCAGTGTTCTGGACTCTCTAACACAGTCAAGTTCCTAATTTGCCTCAATGAGAGAGAATTATTAACTGATAATAAGAAAAGGAGCATTCACAGCTCCAGGCTGGGCTGTGTGGAAAAGGGTGATCTACCCAGCACCTGAAGCGCATGCAATTTTTATTAATTCCTGCCTAAAACAATGCATTCAGGAGTAAAATTGCTGTGCAGATGACAAAAACAATTACGCCTTTGATTCGTTCATTCTAAAAATGTGAACTACTTTAGTTCAGATATAACCAGATTAAACAACTAAAGCGGTCGCTCACCTCTCTTTAAAACCAGTTTGGATCGCAGCAAGCGTGTTTTATGTCGAGCATTTTCCACCGCCACTTAAACTGATTGTTCCTATTGAAATCGCTGAGTGCACAAGTGATTTTGACAATAATTAATATTGTTCTCTCTATATTGTGGTCTTTTGTTTGAAGATGACACTGATGACGGTGTTGCTATCTTTATGGGCATTAATCCCAGAAACAGAGATTCGGCAATCGCAGGCTTCAGCAGTCAATCCCTGGATGACTATGTGCTTCCTTAGACCTTGGTCTTTTGTTACTGCTTATAGAGTCTTTTGTTTCTAAGCCTGTCAGTTTATTTCTCAGGTATCACGGAAGCTTTGAGCAAAACAGACACCTCACTTCTACTTGCCAAAACTTAGCTAACAGCCTGTTGCTTTCCTGGATATGATTTCACAGCCGCCAGAGTTTGTTCAATTGGTATTTGTAGCGTTTCTTCTGCTATTCTTTTGAAGATGACTTATGTTAGTGAATTTTGCTCTCTTCTAGGTTTCACACATCTACAATTCACAGAGCTTGGACTAGCCTACATACGTAACAATGTTAATCTGAGTGCATGTCTTTGTATATGAAGAAGGGACGTAAGTGTGTTTGTAAAAAAAAATGATTGAAAGAAGTGTTGCCTGATGTGCCAGAACCATACTTATTCTTATGAAAATCCTTGTCTCGGTTATAATTTTTGTTGATTCAAACCATTGGTCAAGATGAAAAAGTCTCATCATGCTATTGCGTGGTATGTGTGTGTTGCTCATTCTTGACCTTCCTTCAGCTGTAATAGAAATTAGTGATTGTGTTTGATATTCTGTTTGCATCTTTGACTTTTTAAAAGATTTTCACAGTATATATAAATGCGAAAGCAGATCTTGATCTGCTTCAATACTTCCATGGTGAATTGTTGTTTTTAAACTATTTTCAAAAATTCCCTTCCATGCTACTCTTTCAATTCCTCCCATCTTCTCATTCTCCCACTGGGTCCACAGTCTGTTCTCTAAGTCTGCGTCTCCCTTGCTGCCCTGCAAACAGGTTCATCAGTACCATCTTTCTAGATTCCATATACATGTGTAAAATAGATAGCCAGTGGGAGTTTGACCTGTGACACAGGGAGCTCAACCCAGTGCTCTGTGACAACCCAGAGGAGTGGGATGGGGTGGGAGGGACATTCAAGAGGGAGGGAGCATATGGATACCTGTGGCTGCTTCTTTTTGATGTATAGTAGAAACTAGCATAATATTAGAATACAGGATATCCTAATACCCATAATAGGATAAAGCAATTATCCTCCAATAAAAAATTAAAAAAAATCCCTTTCTTGTGTGTAGCCTGGACTCATCTGCAGTTCACTGGTTAAAAATTCAAGAACCGTTGGTGATATTTGCAATATGTTATACCAATGACTTTTCTGAAATCCAGACAATATTCTAATGTCGTTTTCAAATTTCCTGTTTCAAATCCCCAAGTTTGTTCTTTTTGAGTCTGTTACCTTGCCTCCCCTCCATCTTTCTTTGAGTGCTAGAAAATCTTTCTAAACTAGTATTACCCATTTTGATCTCATTACTACTCATATGACTGTGTACTAGTAACCTTAGAAAATCAAACTTCTTTCACTTTAATTCATACTTCCTCTTTCAATATTCATCTCAAGTACTACTGACAAAAGTTTTCTTGGATTATTTCATGTCATACTCATAACATCTTCCCTTCAATATAATTTAATTCACAAAATGAAAAGATTTGTGATTGTTACATGCTAAGAATCTTTTGTCTGGCTGCTGTAATTTTCATGCATGATATTTTAATTACTTGAGAATTTATATCATGGAGCATGCTTTCTTTTATTACCCTTAGCATCTAGCTTGGCATACTCTAAATATTCAATGAATTCTTTTGTTTTGCCAAATGATTTCTTTTATGGGTACCAGGAATTAGTTTTATCAGTAGTGCTATACATTTGTGTAAAAGAAAAGATGTATAGTGTCTTATCTTATGGAGCTATGAACTGGCTTCTAAAGTGAGAATATAAGGAGAAGATTGTGTTAGACAAAATTACCTTAGGGATTCTTTCTTAGGAAGCTGCTGTATTGGAGACCAATGGATTCTATTTCCTCAGTATGTCCAAAATATGGAATATATAATATTTTTTTGTTTGAATATAAATAAATAAATGGCTAGCATTTAAGGTCCATATTTTAGAAAATAATGGTTTTCTGAGTCACCCTCAGAGCTGGAAGTTGTTTAATATACGAAAGACACAAGAGAACTGAGATTGGATAAAGGAAGAGAGGCCTCATGTCTCTTATTTCATGCTCATTCTGTAGAAACAGCTGGCAGGATTGCCTTGATACATAAATAAATCTTTCTTCATTTATTCATTCATATTTTTGTTCAAGTTAATAGTTGTGATTCCATTATTTCAATGTACATTATAATGTACCTCCATTGTGCAATTTCTCTCTTATTCCAGACAAAATGCTTCCTGATACATTTTGAAGCTGTGTTCAGTGCAAGGACCTGGCTTGTAAAGGCAATCTTGAGGCTCGTCTTTGAATATTAAATCTACTTTGCCCCATTTTGTCTTCATTATGACCAACTTAGTATGGTGGTCAAGATGTAATTGATGTATAATCCTTCATATGGAAAATATGTCACTCTTTTTTTTCATTTTTAAATTTTTAATTGGAATATAGTTGCTTTACAATGTTGTGTTAGTTTCTCCTGTACAGCAAAGTGAATCAGCCATATATATACATATATATATATGTAAGTTTTCCTGGTCGCTTAGTCAGCAAAGAATCTGCTTACAATACAGGAGAGCTGGATTTGATTCTTGGGTCAGGAAGATACCTTGGAAAAGGGAATGGCCAACCCAAGAATTCCCATCCAGTATTCTTGTCTGTATAATTCCATGGGCAGAGGAACCTGACAGCTACAGTCCAAGGGGTCTCAAAGAGTCTGACACGGCTGAGCAACTAACACACACACACACACACACACACACACACACACATATGTATATACAGTCCCTCTTTTTTGGATTTCCTTCCCATTTAGATGACCACAAAGCCTCGAGTAGAGTTCCCTGTGCTTTACAGTTGGATCTCCTCAGTTGTCTAGTTTATATACATGAGAAATGCTGGACTGGATGAAGCACAAGCTGGAATCAAGATTGCCGGGAGGAATATCAATAACCTCAGATATGCAGGTGATACCACCCTTATGGCAGAAAGCAAAGAAGAACTAAAGAGCCTCTTGATGAAAGTGAAAGAGGAGAGTGAAAAAGCTGGCTTAAAGCTCAACATTCAGAAAACTAAGATCATGGCATCTGGTCCCATCACCTCATGGCAAATAGATGGGGAAACAGTGACAGACTTTATTTTTGTGTGCTCCAAAAGTCACTGCAGATGGTGGCTGCAGCCATGAAATTAAAAGATGCTTGTTCCTTGAAAGAAAAGTTATGACCAACCTAGACAGCTTATTAAAAAGCAGAGACATTACCTTGCCAACAAAGGTCTGTCTAGTCAAGGCTATGGTTTTTCCAGTGGTCATGTATGGATGTGAGATTTGGACTATAAAAACTGAGCGCTTAAGAATTGATGCTTTTGAACTGTGGTGTTGGAGAAGACTCTTGAGAGTCCCTTGGACTGCAAGGAGATCCAACCAGTCCTTCCTAAAGGAAATCAGTCCTGAATATTTGTTGGAAGGACTGATGCTGAAGCTGAAACTCCAATACTTTGGCCACCTGATGTGAAGAACTGACTCATTGGAAAAACCCTGAAGCTGGGAAAGATTGAAAGCAGGAGGAGAAGGGGACGACAAAGGATGAGATTGTTGGATGGCATCACCGACTCAATGGACATGAGTTTGAGTAAACTCTGGGAGTTGGTGATGGACAGGGAGGCCTGGTGTGCTGCAGTCCATGGGGTTACAAAGAGTTGGACACGACTGAGTGACTGAACTGAACTGAACATATGCCAATTCCGGTCTCCCCATCAATCCCATACCCTCCTCCCCCTACTTTGTATCCATACGTTTGTTCTCTATATCTAGAAAAATGATATAGATGAACTTGTTTGCAAAGTAGAAATAAATGTGTTACTCTTTTAAATCCCAGTGTTGTCAAAAAAGTGTAGTTTGGTGAGGAATATATCTGCAGGACCATAAAAATCATTAAGGAGATTTTTCACTGTTTTCAAGTAGTCCTGTAGAATTTTCTTATTGTTCTGAGATAAACAAACAAACTGAACAAAACAAAACAGGTATGTAGTCAACTTCCTTGCTTCATGCTGAACTCTCCCAACTTTGTCATTAGTATTTGTCTTAACTCACAAAAAGCTAGCATCTTAAAAGTCTGGAAAAGCCTCAGGGAGGGAGAGATCACACATGCTTCCTAGGAGGCCTTATCTTTAGAAGAGAGATTTTAAGGTATTGGATTTTCAGAATTATATGGTATTCTTTTCCTTGAAAATTATTTTCACTAAGTTATGGTTCCCTAAGATGACACCGATTCTAATAAATAGATGGTCTCAGGACAAACTATTCTACTTTCTTTTTTAAATAAAAAGCTTTTTTAGCAAACGTATTTTACAATGGTTCAAATTTATCTAAGTTTCTCTTCTTCACACAGTGTTTGTAGGTGAAGCACACACACTTTTACCCATTAAACACTTTTCACAATGGAATGCACCTTCTTTCATAAATTTTAACATTAGGTAGGTGGACTGCATAAAAGATGCCAATTCTTTTCAAAATGACAGTTGAAACATTTTAAAGTCTACAGTCTAGTCTTGATCTCCTCTACTTTTAAGATTTTACTTTCCCTAAACATATATTGGACCCAGAGAAACAGAACATGCCTATTTTCTTTCTACTATATGAGAGTGCTGTGTTTGAAAGTATCATCTGTATGTGCTTTATTTTTATTTCAACCATACGTGCTTTTATAAGTATTTGAAAAGAAAATATTTTAAAGATTTGAAATAGAAAGAAGGGAATATATGTGAGTTACAGCAGCCCCAGGGTAACAGTATCTCACACACTAATGATTCATATGGAGTTTATGTGTCTATTTATGCTGTCATTTATTTGGGGGAGGGGTTGCTACAGAAAGAAAGTAGTATACAGAATATTCCCAAATACCAGTGGTTTCTGAAGAAAAAAAAAAAAAGGACGCCCTGAGCACTATCCTTATTTAATTAGGAGCAATCATTACATAATTATTCATATTAATTCAGTTTCTTATAGCAGTCTTACACTTATTGGCACTTCCTCTTTTTCTCCCTTTTGTTCTAAAAGAATGGAGGAATGTTCTGTATTATTTGAAAGGGGAAAAGTTTTATCTTCTGATGAAATTATATAAAAATATTCACATTTGGGGGCCTGGAGTCATGTGGTATCTGATTTTATATATGATCTGGGACTTTTATATAATTATTCCACACTCAAATAAGTAACAGTATCTTTAAAAGAAGCCAGAAAACTTGAACTCAGATCTCTCTCATAAGTGTAGGATTTAGATGATCAGAGTCTAGATTCTGACTTGGAGAAAATGAGTGCAACATCTAAGAGCCGTGTGTGATGATAACAAATCGGTAGTTATATGGGGACACTCTTAGTGAAGCCAGAACTCCTATAAATGACTGAAGGTTGTTAAGAATGGATGGAACATAATTAAGGCAGCACACTAACAAGATATTTTTACTTCTTTACAAATTACTTGTTCATGTAGCTTACCCAGAAAATTAGCTTTCTGAAAGATGTTATAAAACAGTTGTTTCTATTTCTATACGTCTTAATAAAGTCCAGAAAACAATTACACTAGGGAGCACACAGACTGATTTGTATCATCATCACAAACCTAAAAGAAAGGGCAGATGAGTCTGAAAACATGCTCAGAAGTCATTCCCTTTCCTGTGGTGTGTGTGTACTGACATCCCAGAAGGAGTAAAAGGAACAAACATTAAGGAAATTAACTGAAAAATTATTAGTTCTTACCATGCAGGGGCAAGAATAAATTAAAGCAGGAAAGTTTCCTTTCTACTTTTACCCACACATCCATTTCTTTGCCTTTTGCAGTTAACTAGAAAAGAAAGAGAAAACTATTTCCAGGTGTCTTCACTCAGCCTCTCAGTTTCAGAAATATCAGTGAATGACTTTACTACTGAAAGGGGGCAGAGAAAGAGGATATCATCTCTTCTGATCCTCTGCTACAAATATAGTACAAAATGGTGTAAAATAGTTCTATTGAGTTCCAGATTTGTGACTACAAAAAAAAAAGTGAGTATTTCTTTTTCTCTTTGCTTGAAAATCAAGTCCACCCTGTCTCAACCACATAAATAGAACAATTTTCCTCTGTGAACTGCTTGATGAGGCTGTGGCCAGATTCATATAAATGTCATAAAAACAGGGTACAGAATGGGTTATTTTATGATTAAGATCTGTATGGATCTTTGTATGAATGCGACGTGCTTTGGCAGGGTTCTGCTGCACGCACACTACTTTTAGTGTGTGTGGTGGGGAAAATGGCCTGCCACACTGTCACTTTAATGTCTTTCTGAAAAGGAACAAAAATCATTGGGCTCTACCAAAGGTTATAGCAATCATACAAAGGTGTGGTCTGCTAGCCAGTACAGTGTGTGTTCTATTTCCCATTGTGATAATAATGAGATTCAATAAAATGCCACAATATTTCTCAGCACTTTGTCATTAAATGGCATGTTGACATCCAGTAGTAATCACAAGGTAAAATTTTCCTGTTCTCTTATGTAAAAAGATTTATTTTTCTCACCACATATTTGATCATGTCAATGAGCTGATATATTTCTGTATCTTACTCTTTCTCTCTTCTGTTCAGCTCTTTTAGGGGAGAGAGAGGCTTCATCCAGATTTAATTTTTTGAAACATCAGACAAGCTGCTCTCAGCACGTGGATGCCAAGATGGCCCTTGAATAAAGAATTGTGGTTTAAGAATTTCAACCAAAGGATTAATGTATTAAAGTGAATAATAGCATCCAGGCAGTAGCAAAGATGATGATCAGAGCTGGTGAAAGAGAGATTATTGATCATCTGGCTCTATCAGTCACAAACAGGGAGGAGGAAAACAAAAGAGAGGGAAAGGAGATTAAAGAAAACGAAATATGGTTTAGTAATGCCAGTTGATTCTGCTGCTAATTATATATCCTTGGCAAGAAGCCTTTGGTTGTACAGTAACACTTCACTTATCTGGTGGTCTGATTTCCAGCAATCCTTACCACTCAGAACACAAGTGAGATCCTGGAACTGTACTTTACAAATCTTTGTGTAAAAGTAACTTTCTTTATTGGAGATGTTCAACTATCTCCTAGAAAGTTCATTTAATTGATTTTATATACACTTAATTTTAAATGGGTATACATTTAAGATTGCTTATTTAATATATTTGGTTATCTGGATATTTTAAGGCGACTTTAAGTTGTTACTCACGTTTTCAAGGAGGTAAGTGATAGGGAAAGTCCAGAAAAGTTTTGGGAAGGGGGAAGGATGCCCAAGTTAGCAGGCTGTAAAGCACAAATAACCATTTTTTGAAAGACAACAGTAAGTACTCTAAGAGAGAAACTGCTAAACTATCGTGATCATTTACAAGAGGGAAAGATAGTTTAGAACTGTGGAACTCAGGGAAGTCTCATGGAGAGAGGTCACTGATACTGGTCCTGGTAGGACATCTAGGCGGAGAAGGCAATGGCACCCCACTCCAGTACTCTTGCCTGGAAAATCCCATGGATGGAGGAGCCTGGTGGGCTGCAGTCCATGGGGTCGCTGAGAGTTGGACACGACTGAGTGACTTCACTTTCACTTTTCACTTTCATGCATTGGAGAAGGAAATGGCAACCCACTCCAGTGTTCTTGCCTGGAGAATCCCAGGGATGGAAGAGCCTGGTGAGCTGCCGTCTATGGGATCGCACAGAATCGGACACGACTGAAGTGACTTAGCAGCAGCAGCAGGACATCTAGGATTTGAAAATGTAGGAATTGGAGGATAGAGATTTGGGAAGATGTGGAATAAAAAGAGGAAGGCAGAAATATTTAGAGTTGTTAATGAAGTGCTAAGACTAGCCCAATTTGGTTAAAGTATAAGATGAATCTATGTGAGTTGTAGAAAATGAGTTGAAATGACAAATACGGACCAGGTATTTGGTACTGAATATCAAATTAAGGTACTGTGAATACAGAATAAGGTATTGTTAATAGCATCCAGGCAATAGCAAAAATGATGTTCAGAGTTGGTGAAAAAGAGGTAGTTGAAGGAAAACAAAAGAAACTTCATTGTAGGCAATTGGAACAACTTCAAATGCTAAGTTAGGGGTAATAAGATGTCAGAGTTGTGCTGCAGGAGGTGGTAGCAAGATTTTTGGCTTGTTTGACTCTATAAGTGGTGGTCTCATTACCAAAGTGGGAAATACAAGAGGAAAAGCATATTATAAAAGTGGAGACCGTGGTATATTTTGCATGGTGAATGCAATGTTTGAGCTTATGAACTGCCAGTAGATGGCTAGCCTGCTGTGGGAGATCACGAGATGGGAAGACTGGAGAGAAATATGAAGACAAGTAAGCACAGGAAAGGGCAATTCAAAGGTAAGATTATAGTTCAAAGACTGGATGGGGTTATAAGGTATAGAAGGTAAACAATGAAACAATCAGGAATATGCATAGATCTTTAGAATCCATATTAATGGGAGAAGAGTCATGGAGGAGTTTGAGAAGTGACAAAGGGTATAGCAATGAGAAAAGAGGCCTATCATAGACTGTAGCATTGTGGAAAATGGAAAATGAAGCAGTGTAGAAGAAGAGCAAAAAGAATATACAGGGAGTATCAATGATAGACCAGATCTGAATGTACACAATATTATTTAATCTTCCCAGGCAGACTGTTAGAGATATATTCTTATGTTAATTGTACAAAGGAAGAAACTGATGTTCAGAGAGATAAGGTAGCATGATCAAGGTTCCACAGCGGGCAAGCAGCTGAGCTGAAGTTTGTGCTCAGGTCTGTTCAATTCAAAGTCCATGCTTTTGCACAGTTCAATGCTGCCAACAGGTTGAAGCACGTGGAAAGGAGAAAGGGCTGTTTGTTTTGTCAACCTTCAGCAGAGTTGTGAGAAGTCATATTTTAAAGGATAAGAAATAAGTGGGTGACTATGTATAACTGATCAGAAATGTGTGTATATACACACACACACACACACACACACCACATATATATATACATTTCATTTTAAAAACATTCATTTCCAATATACTTCATTATAGGATATTAAATATAGTCCTCGGCGCTATATAGTAAGACTTTGTTGTTTATCCAGCCTGTATATAATAGGTTACAGCTGCCAGTCTCAATCTCCCACTCCTTTACTCCCCCAGGCCCCTCCCCCTTGGCAATCATCAGTCTATTCTCTGTGTGTGTTTATTTCTGTTTTGTAGATACCATATTTTATATTCCACATATCAGTGATATCATATGGTATTTGTCTTTCTCTTTCTGACTTACTTCGCTTGGAATGATGACCTCTAGTTGCATCTATGTTGCTGTAAATAGCATTATTTCATTCTTTTTTATGGATGAGTAGTGCTCCACTCTATATGTACCACATCTTATTTATCCATTCATCTGTTGATGACATTTAAGTCGTTTCCATGTCTTGGCTATTGTGAACAGTGTTGCTATGAAATTTGGGGTGTGTATATCTTTTTGAATTATAGTGTTGTTTGGCTATATGCCAGGAATGGGATTTCTGGTCCATATGGTAATTCTATGTTTAGTTTTCTGAGGGACCTCCATACTATTTTCCAAAGTGGCTGCACCAACTTACATTCCCACCAATAATGTAGTAATGTTCCCTTTTCTCCACATCTTCTCAAGCATTTGTTATTTGTAGATTTTTAAATGATGGCCTTTCTGACTGGTGCCTCATTGTAGTTTTAATTTGCATTTATCTAATACTTAGCAATTTTGAACATCTTTTCATGTGCCTATTGGCCATCTGTATGTCTTCTTTGGAAACATGTCAGTTTAGGTCTTCTGCCCTAAGTTGTCTTGAGAAAAAAAAGGGAATAATCTGATATTATCCATGAATATATTTAACAGAAGCCTTTGTTATGCATGTGCTATGGAAAAGAACCAGACCTAAGAATGTTAACTTAATGTTTTGTGTGCGATTAATATTATTTGTGAGGCAGACTACTTTGCCATCTTTGGCCACCTTTAGCTTTCTATGTGTAGAAGGCATAAACTCTGGGAAGTCAAGACCAAGGTGGAGAAAGGCTTTTTCATAACAGCATATTTTCAGACAAAAGACAAACAAACAGATCTATAAGCTGTATAGAAAAAAAATCCATTTTGTTTAGTCATTACTGTTCTAATTTTAAGGGATAAATATTTTTAGTACATTTCAGAACTCAGATTATAACAAAAGTTGTTATAGAAAAGCAGTGTCTTCCTCATCTTTCTCACCTAAGAGAAAAAGTAACTTTTGTGTTCTTGTGCTAGAATAACTTTGGTAGATTTGGTCATCTCTTTATATAATGGCTGTAGAAAATTCTCAGAAATTTTGTCTTCATAGTGTTCTCTGTAAGCTATTCTCCTTCCTAATTTTTGTTATACTTTTCCCCTTCACCCATGCATTTATAGTTTATCTCAATAGGATTCAGGCTATGGTCTATGATAATGTAGTCTCTCTCTCTCTTTCCCTCATTTTACTTTATTTTATTGATACATAATCACTTCTTATTAGCATCTCTACTTCTGGAAAAAGAAAGATTCAATATTGTGTTTTGCTAGAGCAATACATGCTACTAGGGGTTGAAAAATGGAAAGATACGTGTGTAACAATGGTTTCACACCTGGTATTACTAAGAAAGTGAAAGTGAAAGTCACTCAGTTTTGTCTGACTCTGTGACCGCATGGACTATACAGTCCATGGAATTCTCCAGGCCAGAATACTGGAGTGGGTAGCCTTTCCCTTCTCTAGGAGATGTTCCCAACCCAGGGATCGAACCCAGGTTTCTTGCATAGATGGTGGTTTCTTTACCAGCTGAGCCACCAGGGAAGCCAGTATTGCTAAGAAGGCACCTATAGAGAATGTTTTGTTTTTGACACATTAAATATTAAATAATTTCTACTTCTCACTGGTAACTCAATTCTAATAACAATGCAAAATATGTGAACAATTTATTTTTTAATCATACAATAATAGTCATGTAGTCTACAATACCAATAATCACAGGTTTGTCAATTTACTAGAAATGATAATGATAACTTTGTTTAGAGCTGCATTCCATTTAGTCAAAGCTGTGGTTTTTCCAGTGGTCATGTATGGATGTGAGAGTTGGACTGTGAAGAAAGCTTGAGTGCCGAAGAATTGATGCTTTTGAACTGTGGTGTTGGAGAAGACTCTTGACAGTCCCGTGGACTGCAAGGAGATCCAACCAGTCCATTCTGAAGGAGATCAGCCCTGGGATTTCTTTGGAAGGAATGATGCTAAAGCTAAAACTCCAGTACTTTGGCCACCCATGCAAAGAGTTGACTCATTGGAAAAGACTCTGATCCTGGGAGGGACTGGGGGCAGGAGGAGAAGGGGACGACAGAGATGAGATGGCTGGATGGCATCACTGACTCGATGGACGTGAGTCTGAGTGAACTCCAGGAGTTGGTGATGGACAGGGAGGCCTGGCGTGCTTTTATTCATGGGGTCACAAAGAGTCAGACACGACTGAGCGACTGAACTGAACTGAACTGAACTGAACTGAAGGGGAGTAAGTGCTTGACCTGATGAGCCTAGTGTAGTTGTTCAACTCTTATTAGCACTGCTAAACTGTTAGGACTCTTTGAAAATTCATACATAGAATTGAGATTGAAAGCATCTACAAATCTGATGTTAAGAAAACTATCTGCTATTGTATAAGAAATGTAACAGTATTTTTGTTAACCCAATATTTTATGAAGAATATAATTTTGGTCATTAACATCATTCTTTACCACCAAAAATGCTTTAACAAAATCAACCAAGACTTTATAGATTTGCTACCAGTCATATAGGAAAAGATTCAGAGGCCAACATTGATTTATAAAAGTAACAATAATCTAACAGTGAATCCCCCAAATAGCAATGACATTTTAATTTATTTTATGAAATTGTATGCTTTATAACCTTTGCTATTTCAGTCTCTGATAAGGTTAGATCCCTTTCACCCAGCAAAAATGACCCACAACCTATAAGTTATATCCCATATTTTGAAACTCACATAATGATTTTGGCCTTTTTTAAAAAAATGGAATCATACAACTGCAATCCACTCATGTCTTGGTGTTATAATGCTGTAATTCAACTCAGCAGACTGCTATAGTAATCTGCAATCTTTACCATATGATAATTTTCTTTTTTTTTTTCCATTCCTTTCTTCTTGCTTTCAGTACTATTTATCTACGTTTTCTTCCCCCCTTGTTTTCTTTATAGTCTTCTCAAGTTATCTTCTTTCTACACTTCTTTTTTACTATTACTATTTCCCTCAACCATGTTTAGTGATATTCAGTTCAGTTCATTTCAGTTCAGTCACTCAGTCGTGTCCGACTCAGCAACCCCATGAATCGCAGCACGCCAGGCCTCCCTGTCCATCACCAACTCCTGGAGTACTGGAGTTTCAGCTTTAGCATCATTCCTTCCAAAGAAACCCCAGGGCTGATCTCCTTCAGAATGGACTGGGTGGATCTCCTTGCAGTCCACAGGACTGTCAAGAGTCTTCTCCAACACCACAGTTCAATGCATTAATTCTTCAGCACTCAGCCCTCTTCACAGTCCAACTCTCACATCCATGCATGACCACTGGAAAAACCATAGCCTGGACTAGATGGACCTTTGTTGGCAAAGTAATGTCACTGCTTTTTAATATGCTGTCTAATTGGTCATAACTTTTCTTCCAAGGAATAAGCATCTTTTAATTTTGTGGCTGCAATCACCATCTGCAGTAATTTTGGAGCCCCCCAAAATAAAGTCAGTTTCCACTGTTTCCCCATCTATTTCCCATGAAGTGATGGGACCAGATGTCATGATCTTCGTTTTCTGAATGTTGAGCTTTAAGCCAACTTTTTCACTCTCCTCTTTCACTTTCATCAAGAGGCTTTTTAGTTCCTCTTCACTTTCTGCCATAAGGGTGGTGTCATCTGCATATCTGAGGTTATTGATATTTCTCCCAGCAATCTTGATTCCAGCTTGTGTTTTTTTCCAGTCTAGCGTTTCTCATGATGTACTCTGCATAGAAGTTAAATAAGCAGGGTGACAATATACAGCCTTGACGTACTCCTTTTCCTATTTGGAACCAGTCTGTTGTTCCATGTCCAGTTCTAACTGTTGCTTCCTGACCTGCATACAAATTTTATGTTAATGCAATTATATTTTATAACACTCTATATTTAAGCCATGTAATCTCACTAAGGCAATTCTCAAGGTGTGGATTTAAGAGAATATTCATTTAAAAAAATGCCTGCTATTGTATTGGTGCTGATGCTTATTTTCCTAACTCCAATTATTTATAAATATCTGATGCTAGATGAAGGAAATATATTAAATAACAAATTTCTTCTCGGAAGTTTTCAGGTTGGAACTCTAAGTATTTCAGGACCATAGTAAGAGGCTCTAACCGTAGACTGTGGTGGCTGTAGCAGATTGAAGCCCAAGGGCATGGCCACATCATTATGACAGTAGTTTAAGTTGTTAAAAAGCTCAAGGACCAACAAGTGAGAAAGTAATTCTCCATCAAGATTGCCAGCTGTTTTTAAGTGTTTGGAGACCAAGATGAAGACCACAAGAATCAGTGGCAGATTGTCAAAGCAATGATGCAGAAGCCTACCATTACCATTACAAGCCACAAGAGGCACAATTGTATTTCTTGTGATGATGGAAAGCTTAGTATAATTAGTTTGTGGACATTTCTAGAATTCAAAAATCTTTATCTTAAAGGAAAGAACTATCTGAATACATAGCAAATGAAATAGTATCTATATTTGTGAGCTAAAACTGGGATAAAAATTATTTGCACAGTTCTCTTGCTGGTTCAAACATTCTTAATTAGATTTGTGAATTTTATAGTAGAGTTAGTTAAGGGCATACTGTGAAAAAGAAATTCAGGAGACAAAAGCTTTTGCTCCAAATGGTTTTACTTTGGAGCTGAATGTATATATGGATTTTTCTATTGGCAAAATTTAACAAGGCAGAAACATCTATCTGAATTCTTATTTAACTCAGTATTGCTAATTTTTAGACAAATGCAAATTTGCCTGCAGTAACAGGCAAATTTGGCCTTGGAGTACAGAATGAAGCAGGGAAAAGGCTATTAGAGTTCTGCCAAGAGAACGCATTGGTAATACCAAACACCCTCTTTCAGCAACAGAGGAGAAGACTCTACACATGGATATCACCAGATGGTCAACACCAAAATCAGATTGATTATATTCTTTGCAGCCAAAGATGGAGAAGCTCTATACAGTAGGCAAAAACAAGTCCAGGAGTTGACTGTGGCTCAGATCATGAACTCCTTATTGCCAAATTCAGACTGAAATTGAAGAAAGTAGGGAAAATCACTAGACCATTTAGGTATGACCTAAATCAAATCCCTTATGATTATACAGTGGAAGTGAGAAATAGATTTAAGGGACTAGATCTGATAGAGTGCCTCATGAACTATGGATGGAGGTTCATGATATTGGACAGGAGACAGGGAGCAAGACCATACCCAAGAAAAAGAAATGCAAAAAAGCAAAATTGCTATCTGAATAGGCCTTACACATAGCTGTGAAAAGAAAATAAGCAAAAAGCAAAGGAGAAAATAAAAGATACATCCATCTGAATGCAGAGCTCCAAAGAATAGTAAGGAAAGATGAGAAAGCCTTCCTTAGCAATCAATGCAAAGAAAGAGAGGAAAACAATAGAATGGGAAAGACTACAGATCTCTTCAAGAAAATTAGAGATACCAAGGGAACATTTCATGCAAAGATAGGCTCAATAAAGGACAGAAATGGTATGGACCTAACAGAAGCAGAAGATATTAAGAAGAGGTGGCAAGAATACACAGAAAAACAGTACAAAAAAATCTTCATGACCCAGATAATCATGATGGTGTGGTCACTCACCTAGAGCCAGACATCCTGGAATGTGAAGTCATGTGGGCCTTAGGAAGCATCACTATGAACAAAGCTAGTGGATGTAATGGAATTCCAGTTGAACTATTTCAAATCCTAAAAGATGATGTTGTGAAAGTGCTGCACTCAATATGCCAGCACATTTGGAAAAGTCAGCAGTGGCCACAGGACTGGAAAAGGTCAGTTTTCATTCCAGTCTCTAAGAAAGGCAATGCCAAAGAGTGCTCAAACTACTGCACAATTGCACTTATCTCACACACTAGTAAAGTAATGCTCAAAATTCTCCAAGTCTCACAGTCAACAATATATGAACTGTGAACTTCCTGATGTTGAAGCTGGTTTTAGAAAAGGCAGAGGAACCAGAGATCAAATTGCCAACATCTGATGGATCATCAAAAAAGCAAAAGAGTTCCAGACAAACATCTATTTCTGCTTTATTGACTATGCCAAAGCCTTTGACTGTGTGGATCACAATAAACTGTAGAAAATTCTGAAAGAGATGGGAATACCAGACCACCTGACCCGCCTCTTGAGAAATCTGTATGCAGATCAGGAAGCACCAGTTAGAACTGGACATGGAACAACAGACTGGTTCCAAATAGGAAAAGGAGTACGTCAAGGCTGTACATTGTCACCCTGCTTATTTAACTTCTATGCAGAGTACATCATGAGAAACACTGGGCTGGAGGAAGCATAAGCTGGAATCAAGATTGCCGGGAGAAATATCAATAACCTCAGATATGCAGATGACACCACCCTTATGGCAGAAAGTGAAGAAGAACTAAAGGCCTCTTGATGAAAGTGAAAGAGGAGAGTGAAAAAGTTGACTTAAAGCTCAACATTCAAAAAACGAAGATCATGACATCTGGTCCCATCACTTCATGGCAAATAGATGGGGAAATAGTGGAAACTATGGCAGACTTTATTTTTTGGGGTTCCAAAGTCACTGCAGATGGTGATTGCAGCCACAAAATTAAAAGATGCTTATTCCTTGGAAGAAAGTTATGACCAACCTAGACAGCATATTAAAAAGCAGAGACATTACTTTGCCAACAGATGTCCATCTAGTCAAGGCTGTGGTTTTTCCAGTAGTCATGTATGGATATGAGAGTTGGACCATAAAGAAAGCTGAGCACTGAAGAATGGATGCTTTTGAACTGTGGTATTAGAGAAGACCCTTGAGAGTCTTTGAACTGCAAGGAGATCCAACCAGTCCATCCTAAAGGAAATCAGTCCTGAATGTACATTGGAAGGACTGATGTTGAAACTGAAACTCCAATACGTTGGTCACCTGATGCGAAGAGCTGACTTATTTGAAAAGACCCTGATGCTGGGAAAATTTGAAGTTGGGAGGAGAAGGGGATGATAGAGGATGAAATGATTGGATGGCATGACCAACTTAATGGACATGAGTTTGAGTAAACTCTGGGAGTTGGTGATGTACAGGGAGGCCTGGTGTGCTGAAGTCCATGGGGTCACAAAGAGTCGTTCATGACTGAGTGACTGAACTGCACTGACTCACTGGTCAAGACGGCTATCATTAAAAAGTCTAAATAATATTGCAGGACTGCATGTGGAGAAAAGGGAAACCTCCTACATTGTTGATACAAATGCAAATTGGTACAGGCACTATAGAGAATAGTATAAGTGAAGTGAAGTGAAATGAAGTCGCTCAGTCATTTCTGACTCTTTGTGACCCCATGGACAGTAGCCTACCAGGCTCCGCTGTCCATGGGATTTTCCAGGCAAGAATACTGGAGTGGGCTGCCATTTCCTTCTCCAGGGGATCTTCCCAACCCAGGATCAAACCCAGAGGATAGTATGGAGGTTCCTTAAAAAACTAAAACTAGAATTACCATATGGTCCTACAATCCCATTCCTGTAATTTGAAAATATACATGCACCCCAAATTTCATAGCAGCACTATTTGTAATAGCCAAGGCATGAAAGCAACGTGAATGTCCATCAACAGATAAATGGATAAAGATGTGGTATATGATGGAATGGTACTCAGACATAAAAAATAATGAAATAATGCTATTTGCAGCAACATGGGTGAACCTAGAGATCGTCATATTAAGTGAAGTCAGACAGAGAAATACAAATATCATTATATTATACTTTTTTGGAATCTGAAAAGCGATACCAATGAACTTATTTAAAAAACAGAGAAAGACATAGAATATAAATTTATGGTTATTAAAGATGATAGAAGGGGAGGCAAGAAAGATAAATTATTAGTTTAGGATTAACATATATACACTACTATATATATAAAATACATAAATAACAAAGATCCACTGTGCTGTACAAGGAACAATACTCAGTATCTTAGCCTATAATGGAAAAGAATCTGAAAAAGAATATATATATTCTTTGAATCCCTTTCCTGTATACTTGAAACTAACACAATATTATAAATTAACTATACCTCAATAAAAAATTTAGAAAATATTCTTTTTCTAAATTTACCTCCATTTAAGGCAATTGAAGATTATGGCAGTAATCTGATACTTGAACTATATGCAAATCTGCCTGACCCTAGAATAGATATGTTAATTCTGGAAGAGAGATATATCACTTTTATTCATCTTACTTTTAGTATCTTTCAATGAATTAGTCTCTTTTTATTAAATTGCAAAGCTTTTACTTTCAAAATGACAAGCAGAATCCTGGTTTAAGGTGGATGGCTATTAAAATAACCCTTGCCTAAGCAGCAGAATTATACATATTCTTCCCCACCATATGCTCCTAAAATCGTCTTTCTAGATTCCATTAGAAGATTTGGAGAATGCTTCCAACAGAGATATTGTATATAAAACAGTAGTTAGGAATATAGGCTTTGGAGTTGGACAGAAATGTGTTCAAATACTAGCTCTTACATATATCAATAATGCAACCTTAGAAAAAAAAGTCGAGTCATCTTTTCCATGTAAAATGTGAATAACATTATCTAATACCTACAATTGTTGAGAGGATTCCATATAATAATGCCTACTAATTTCTTAACACACAAGATAACATTTAATAAGGATTTGAGAAGAATTGCGGGGAATGAGGATCCTGGCAGGCTACAGTCCATGGGGTCACATACCACTAAACTACTAACACTTTAGTAAGAAATAATAACTAATATTTTAATTGTTGTTAGGTCTTAAATTAGTCTGATTCCCCATGACTCACAAAGTTTTTTTTTTGTTTCAAACGAAGACTACCATTTAGTAAGGTTGAGACAATCTGGAATACCCTATTTAAAGTGGTTGGTTGAGTTTACCATGAATGGTTAGATATACTAGACCCAAGTTGTCTGCTATTATGTGATGTTAGACAACTATCCATCCATTCATATTGTGTCATTCTGTTTACCTAAGATATGGTCCTCTTTTAGATTGTTAAATAGGCTGTGTGTGGTCAGAGTTTACTATATTTTGGTGGTGAGTGTTTACTATATTTTGGGAAGCATTTTGTTCTTGAGGGAAACACATACTGGTCTAAGAATGGCATTGAACAAAGAGGAGAGTTTGATGTTTTCACTTGGGACTCACAGGATCATCTTATCTGCAAACTCCTTATCTAATAGATGATATAGCTGAGGAACAGAGGAATAAAATACTTTAGTAAAACGGGTATGGCTATAGCTGGAATCCAGGACACGACTTTTGGTCCTATAGTACAACTACTTCTCTTTACAATTCTTGTTTACTTGAGGACTGCATGAAACTGAAAATGAATTATATTCAATACTCTTTCCAAAAGACAAATGGTATAGTCTTGTTTGAGATACTTGAGATAACATTCAGTTATTAGAAAGGAGTGTTTGATTTATAAATTTTCATCAAAAGATTTAATGCTTAGTAATGAAAGGGTCTTTTTCAAGGCCGTGATGCTGCTATCTGGGTTATTCCTGACTTGTTTTTCTCATTCTGGGTCTTTTCCAATGAGTTGTTTCTTTGCATCAGGTGGCCACAGTACTGGAGCTTAAGCTTCAGCATCAGTCCTTCCAATGAATATTCAGGACTGATTTCCTTTAGGATGGACTGGTTGGATCTCCTTGCAGTCCAAGGAACTCTCAAGTGTCTTCTCCAACACCACAGTTCAAAAGCATCATTTTTTCAGTGCTCAGCCTTCTTTATACAACTCTCACATCCATACATGACCACTAGAAAATATACTGAACAGTATTGTGTAAAACCAAGCTACTGAAATCACAGATGATTTAAGTTGGATTAACATCTTAACCTATATTTTTAGTCACTTGCTGGGGTCATGAGTTATTTTGCCCATTTTAATAACTTACTAGGTTATCAGGAACTACGAAAATATAATGGTAAATTTTCTAAAGGTTGTAGAAAAATTGAGACAAGTTATTTTAGTCTTATTGAATTTATGTTAATTTTTGAGTGCTTATGTATTTTGTAGGGAAGGTTTCTATTATTTCAGATTAGTTGTGATATTTAGAATGAGTTTTCAGTGCCATGTAGGTTTCATATGGCACTTTGCATCCTATAATATGTATCCCACTTCATGACCAAAAAGTCCACATAAAAGCCCTATAAGTCACATGAGAAGCTATTGTGAGCAGTCTCACACTGGCTAGGGTATTATTCACAATACTGAGTATTGTGACTTGAGGCCCTTTAAGACCTTTCGACTTTCAGGAAAAGGCATGGTAATAATTGTGATCAACACTTCAAATACAAATTCCTTTGAAATAATGTTCATAATAACCTAATAAGGTAGGTTATGCTTACGCTTATGCTCATCTTATAGAAAAAGGAATTGAGGCATGAAAAGGTTAACCAAATCAGGAATCATCCTAGGCTAGTCTGATGCCAGAGCCAGTTCTTGATCAAGGCACTAGATTCTTTGTGTTACAGGTGTCAAGCCTTAACTCCTGCATTTTAAAATCCTCATATTTCATAGGCTACTTTTATTCTCTCTTCTGTTTAGCACTGTGGGTAAACTCCCATTCTTCATTTGGCTTTCTTGAGCTAGCAGACTAATTTATTACTTTTGAACTCAGTTCTTACCTTATTGCTCTCAGCACACTCAAGAATCTTGGATTAGAGTTACCTTTACTTGTGGTGCTTTTTTGTTTGTTTGTTTGTAATTTTAGTTGGATTGAAGGAAAATATTGATCATTTTCCTGATCAATTTACTCTTGAGGAGTCAGCATGATAAAGTAGCAAAAACAGAGATATTAGATTAAGATCAAACTAGATTCAATCTAAGATCCAGTGCTTATAGCATCATCACTTCAGGTGAATTTTAGAGTCTTACTGAGTCTTCTTTTCCTAGAATAAAGGATTTCTATAAAGATTTAGTGAAGGAATATATAAATAAAAATATAAAATAGAAGTGATCTGGAAGATTAGTTTCATTTCTACTTGGTTGGTTTTTAGAAATTGTGTAATTTTTTATTATTGTTTTAAAATATTATCTCCTTTGTTATTTAACATTTAATACTCATTCTAACTCTAGATGCATAATCTATATTGTGATATGTTTAAATTAGGGACTTCGAGTTTCTGAGGATGTTAGTAGTGTAAGTTGCACTAGAACCATGTCCAGTATGACAAAAAATTTTGCTGTTCACAGAATATACAAGGGTTATTCCACATTCCCTTCCTTTTTATAAGTCAGCCAATCCCATCTGATTCCTTCTGGCCAAAAAGCTGGGAGGGGAAGTAAAAAGATAAAAAAGCATCTATGAACTGATGTGTAGATTTTTTAGCTCTCTCTTTCTCTGATGCAATAACCTGCTATGGAATGTTCCTGTTGACATAATTACAGGATAGAAGTATTCTAAATCCCTGTGACATCACTCAGAATCTATTAGACCCATAAAGGACTTAGCATGAACAGTCACTAAATCTTTATGAATTACACTGAGATCTGGGGTATTTTTCTTATTGCAGCATAGCCTAAGCCTACCTGAGATACATACAGCCTTTGGAGGAGCCTGTTTCTTTTACATAGTAAGGATACAGGCAACTAGAAAATATTAAGAGGAATTGTAATAGATTACCTAAGTAATCCAAGTAGACAAGTAATAGGATAAGTCATTATTACTTGTAACCAACTCTGTGATTCTATGTAGTGAGAAAATTCTATTTTTCCCCGAACATTTAAAAGCAAGTATTTTGTCACTGAGTATTTTCCTGTATGGATTAGAGATTGATTCAGACCATCCTATGCTTGATAAAAAAACTCTTCAATAATAAAAGAAAAGAACCTCAAGTACTTGTGTTATTCCAAGTCAGGTCATTGCTTTGTATGTTCACATCGCTTATATTGTCAAAAATAAATATTTTGAGGCAAGAGTAGAAACTCAAAAGTAGAACTGTATGCTACTAAAGATTGTCTACAAGGACAATAGAATTTACCAAAAAATAAAAATTCCTGAAAGTTTCACAATTCAGTTATTTCAGTTACCATTATGATAAAATTAGATCAATGACACAGCAACCCAATTAACATCATAGCAATTTCCCTAAAATTAGTTAGATAACTTATGTGGCTACTCTGTCCAGTAGGCCAGATGCCTAGTGGAATGCTTTAAGCCTTCAGATTTACTTACTTATTTGCCAAAATATTTGTTTGAATTTAATAGTGTGGGAACAAAAAATTTTTGATTTCATGTTCTGTATGATTTGATTTAGAATTTGTGGTTGATAAATGGATGGCATTTAAAATATATATGGGATTCTTACTGATTATGTTACCTTGATGAAGTTTTTTGTTTTAATTGGAGAGCCAAAATGACATTTCACATTATTCTCTAATTACACATTCTATGCCTAAAGGTTCAATTATTGCTGTTTTGTTAGTGATGATATGATAAATGAGCAGGATAATGGCAGAGTTGTGTGCACCAGCATGACAGTTGGTCTGGAAGTCAGGAGTGCTGGAGTTTGCTCTTGGCTTTCTTACAACACATTTGTTACCCTGGTGACCTTGGGCTGGTCACTAACTGTTCTGGGATTTATTTTTCCTACCAGTAGAGTGAAGAGATTTCTCTCCTCCATCCTTAAACTTACAGAGTCAGTGTGAGGTTTGGATTAGCTGACACATATGAAAATGGCTTAATGTCATAGAAATGTTATATTTACATTTATTTTAACTTGTGGATGGATATATAAATATATATTTATTTCAAAAGTTAATTCTCTTGGGTCTTTGTCTTCCATCTTAGAACACTAAATCTGTTCTGCAGTCTCATCATGTGGCCATTTCCTGACCTTTCACCCCACCCCCCAAATCTTGACCAGACGCCCCTTATCTGTGCTCCAGAGGACCCTCTGCATAACTTCATTACAACATTTACTGCATTACTCTGGCAGGACATCTCTGCTTGTCTCCTCCACTAGACAGTGAACTTCTTGAAAGCTGTGGCAGTACAGCTGTTATTTGTGTATCTCCCATTCCCAGCATAATGCTTGGCACTGTCGAGGCTCCTAAATGTTTTGCAATCTGATCATAAAGCTTGGAGACACTATGATGACTACTATATTTTAAACAAATATTCTCATTGAAAAATATGATTCCGCTTGGCTGGTTGACAATTTACAATGACTATGACTTTGCAATTTTTAATTGGAAGCCTTTTAATTTCTTAATTAGCTTTATACAATTTATGTTACATCTAATAGATGGCAATAGAGAGTAATTTTTTTTCTGCTTCTAATATTACTAGGAATATTTTTTGCCAAATACAAAAATTTTTTGCAACTTTTTCCTTTTTAAGTTCTACAGAGCAGTTTATGGAATTGGCAACCTGCCAAATGGTGATCCATTTTCTCAAAAACATCGTTTGAGACCATGCCAACCAGGCACACTGAGCTTATCTACTACATCACAGCACAGTCACATAATTCGTGCAAAATTATGTTTGACATTAAATTATAAACCCTTAGTGTAATAATAAAAAAATAAATAACCCTAAAAGCAAATTAAAAATATGTTTTCACTGGAGCACGTTATTAGCCCACTGGAAACTTGATCTGTAGTAGTCAATCCATGGGCATGCTTCCATTTCTAGAGGGGTTTGAAGTTTCTCTCTGTGCAGAGAAAAATCCCTAATTCATGAAAGGAAAATTAGCTAATAAAATAATTTTTTCCTCCTGAACTGCTCTGTTGATGAAAACATGTCCACTGCAATCATAGAAATGAGTGACTTTTCAAATAAAGTAGTTTGTGTTGCCATAAACATAAGGATGGTAAGGCCATTGCTGTTCTTTGCCAAAGGAAAGGGTAACCAGCTGTGTCTGGCTTTTTTTTTTTTTTCCTTTACTGCAGTATTCACCTAAATAGCCTCTTCTTGGGACTGAAGTAGCCCAAATGAGATCCCAGCGAAAGGAATTTGGGTTCCTTCAGAGTTTGTGCATTCTAAAGCCTTGCTCATTAGTTTTAAAAAAGAAATCTTAAAGTGTTGGAAGAAATATTTTCATTTGATTACACCTAGTATTTCAACCATTGTAATTGTTTTTATGTCTCAGTTTGTTTCCTTTGTTGTCTGACAGGGTGCTAATTATAGACAGAGACGGTGGTGGTGTCTCAATGTTCATTCTTAGGTTTTTATATACAAATCCAGGGGTTTATTGCCAGTTCAAGCAATTCACTGCAGTCAAGGCTGCCCTAATGCTGAGATTAAATTATTATGTAGGTACCTTCCATGATGAACCTCAAAAAAACCATGCAATAACATCAAAGTTTACCTCCAACTTTTATTTATGAGGTTTAATTTAATTGGTTTTCATATAATATTTATTCTTGCTTACTTGTAGATATAAATTAATACTTTTTACAGTTATATATTTTTGCATCTATATAAATGTTTATGAAGGGTAACTTGTATTCCTTTATAAAAACATCAAAAAAGCATATGTTTTCTTTAATATAATGAGAAATGAAGCACACAAATCAGACAGACTACATCTGTAGGGAAGATAGAAAACTACATTTTACCCAAGATGACATTTTAAAATGACTGCCAGGTAACCTGCAAAATTGTAATGTGTTCTGCTGCCAAATTTGTCTTAGCACTGGGAATTAATTTTCCAACATGTTTTGGAAGTAAGAGGTGAATTAATTATTTCAGGCACTATGATATCACTGGAAGTCTGAAGTTAGCAATTCACATGAACATGGAACCAGTGAAATAATTGGACTTTGTTCCTTTATCTTTCAAGGGCTCTTTTACATGACAACACAATATTTTCACCGCTCCAAGGAATACCTTTGGCACTTCTACAATTCTAATTTCTTTCCATGCTTGCTAGTTCATTGTTGATTCTTGGAGCCCAAGCAGGATAGTGGGGGATGGAGCAGAGCCTGGTGTCTGTCTGGCTTCCTCAAGCATGCCCCAGTTCCCTTGTTAGGTTAGGGAGTATTTGCAAGTTTTCCAGAGAGAGTAATTGCTCTTCCTAGCAAGGAATGCAAAGTTTTGCGAGGAATTTCAATAGGATTCATGACTCTGAAGGATCTGAAGGTGACCTCAGGCTAGCTCACTAGGTACTGCGATTGGTCACGCACAGTCTCGGAGAAGCTACACAGTTAGGCTGTGAATGAGGTCGGCATTGGACCAGGAGCAGGAGAGAGAATCACGTGATTTAAGTCTTCCCAACAGACAAGTGTGGAATGCCATCAAGTAACACGTTTGCCCTTGATATTAGAGATCCAAAAGACTATTTCAGCAGGGAAAATAAGTCCCAGGCCTATAGAAAGGAATGAAATGACAGTAGCGTGAAAGGCAGCATAATGTCTCTATAAACAGTTAATTTTCCTCTTTCTCTCATTTTTCTAGTATACACTGTCTTTTAAAAAAAAATTCTTTCATTTTTCAGAACAGAATTAGATTAGTAGGCATATTTTATTATTTGTTTGTTGATTTTATAATATTTTTTAGGAGGTTCACATTCAGTCAGAAGCTTTTTTTTCTTTGCATAATAATAAGTGTAAAAGGAACCTCAGCTGGTAAGGCAGAGGGTATTTTTAAAAAGTTGTAGCTTTAATAGCGCAGAGGGCTTTTCTGGTGCAACTGCTTTCCTCAGCTCCAAGTCTACTGGGTCAAAGCCTCAGTGGTTATGACTTTGCAGCACTTATATTTGGCCTTGGAGTTCCAGATTGAACATCTCTCCTCTGGCCAAATTTTATTACCATGTAATAAAATAAAATCCAACGTACTTAAAACTTTCTAATGAGGACTACCAAAATATTTTTAAGTTATTCTGTGGCTCTCCCTTTCTCCTCTCCATATTTTAATGAGTTTTGGAGAAAACACCACCACCAACAACAAACATTTAGACCATGTCTATACGGCATTAAGATAATGATGGGGATATAAAAAATTCAGATCAACAGTCATGTTAGATATGAAAGGAGATAACCAAGGCTTTCTTTTCTTTTTTTTTTTCTCTCCTGCTGAATTGATCAGGTTAACCAGGTGTTTGCCTCAGAATTAAGGAAATTACAGCTGCTTTCATTAAAGAAAATAATATCACTTATACACCAATTTTCATCTCCTTTTTTCTTCAACCTTGCCCATTTGCTTATTTTAGCCTTGCATATGGACCACAATTTTTCCTTAAAGAAAACATCCAACTCCAAATGGCCAATTCCAGTATTTTCTTTTTTTGAAGATTGCTTTTTGTAAACTGGGAAATTGACATTTTTCAATATGAAATGAAATTTATGATGAAAGTACAAGTTTTGGATCCTTTCTTAGCTGATACAAGAAGTAAACCTTATATGTTTTTATATATACAGAGAGAGAGACAGAGAGAGAGAGAGGGAGAGAGAGAGAGAGAATGTGTACACATATATATATACACATACTCAATTAAAGAAGCCTGTCAGCAGCAAATTTCCTGTTTTTTAATATCACATTTGACTGTTTGACTATATGGTTATTCTGTGGTAGGCCTTCCTCTCTATTAAAAGAAATAATAAAAAGTAGGGCAATATCATGGCTACACCAGGTAAAACTATTTTAGCTGAATTATTGTGTTGAGATGAAAAATATTTTAAATGATTCACTTAACTTTTTCAATGAGAAGTGATATGAGCTCTTCCTCAGGCATTTTGCATGCAGCTATTTGAAGTTGCACTAATTTTGTATCAGATAAAGAAAATTACACGTCTTCCCAAACCGGCACACACAGCAGAGCACACTGGCTGTGTCTCTTGCTAGCATATGGTGTTCATCATTAGCGGTAGCGGCAGCAGTCACCTCCTTTAGTTGACTGGTGGAAAATAGAGCTCCAACTCAAATCTCTGTCTGCTCGCCATAGTTTTTTCCAGTTAAATTGGTACCGCAATCTGTATGGTTTCATCACTCCATTGGCAGTTTAATATAAACATCTGTTTCCAGTCTTTTATATCCTATCTGAGATTTATTCAGTCCCTCTGAGTTATCTGTCCTTTTCTCCTACCCTATTTATTCCCTTTGACTTCTAAATGATTATGTTTTCCAATATTTCCTTGATCTTTTGCTCAGATGTATGCATCGTTAAATATATTTAATTATCTCTTTTTTTCTTCTGGAGCCTGAACTGTTTGTTTATAATCAGTCCTCTCCTGATGCATTAGGAAGCTCTTTACCCTCACAGTGCAACTTTCCTTGGAAATAAAGTAACATGATTCCAGGTTGCAATGATTAAGGTTATTATTTCATTGTGATTGGCATCAAGATCAAACTGTGAAGGATTTTATTCAAGTTAAATTAGTTTGTCTTTTCTCCACCATATTTTGCATTTATCCTTTTACAATGCAAGTATTTAAGGTCCTGGTTCTCAGAATTCATATTATTTTGCTCTCTCTTCTATTAAATTTATAATGTTCTAAAGTAACGGCATTTCCTGCAAGGTAATAATCTGTGGTAGAAGCAGAGACCCTGAATCAAAGACAGTAGAGTCTTTTAATTTGACTATTGGTTAAATGTCAGGAAATGTCCGGCCCAGAGGTCATTATTATTAAGTCAAATAGAAAGCTTTTATTTTCCTATCTCCTTTTTATTTGGGGAGATTTTCATAAAGATTGATGCTGTCTAAGTCACTAACTACAGGGAAATGGTGGAATTCTGTAAACAACTGGTAAACAGAACTTTGTTCTTATTGTCCCATTAAGCTTAATATGAGGTGTTAAGTTTAATGAAATGTGGTGAGTGAAGTGTTATTTTCCTATTGGTTACTGTAACAGTCATTAACAAGTAGGACAAGACTAGTGCTGAAAATAGAATACTGTATCCATGACAACACAGAGTTCAGCTTTTCCATTTTCAGCAAATGGGACAGCAATTACTTAATATTTTCTTGATTTATTAATTTCTTTATAAGTGGGAGTAACAAGAAGACTCTTAAGCTGGGCAGTTAATAGTCCAAATTAGCTAACATTTTTAGTGACATCATTTACATAATCACTTAGTCATTTATTCATTTCTGTAAACATTTGTTGAGTTTCAACTATGGTAGACACTAAGCGTACAGAAATGAGTGAGACACAGCTTCTATCCACAGGTTGTTCATGATCTAATTAGTGCAGTGGTTCTCAGATGAAGGTCTCTGGACAAGCAACATTGACACCACTGGGAGCTTGTGAGGAGTGCAGATTTTCTAGGCCTTTCCTAGCCCTGCTGAATCATGTACACTGGGGTGAGACCCAGTGATCTGTGTGTCAACAAGCCCTCCAGGTGCTTCTGGTGCTTCTCCCTGAAGCTTGAGAACCCAAGTTGCATGAAGAAATTAAAACCCTTTCAATTAATATTATCTTTTTTATATTAAAAATGATTATAAAATAATAGGATACTTCCATTTAAGAGAGCTATAATTCCATAGAACTTCAGAGATTCTATAAATATTTATCCTTTAGGTTTATGGCCAAGAAGTATTGACCATAAACTAACTTCACATGATTGATTAAAAATACTAACAACAACAACAACAACAACAACAAAATCCAATAAGTATCTCACAAATCCCATGGATTTTGCTACCTCTCTTTTGGTGATCCTATTGTTTCAAGAACATTAAAAGACTACATTTTAAGATAGAATCATGTATTATAAGATTCATGCATAGGAAGGTACATAGGAAGATGCATAGGGAAGGTCACTATCATTATAATAAAACCTTCAGTTTACCATGCTGCTGCTGCTGCTGCTGCTACTAAGTCGCTTCAGTCGTGTCCAACTCTGTGCGACCCCACAGATGGCAGCCCACCAGGCTCCCCCGTCCCTGGGATGCTCCAAGCAACAACACTGGAGTGGGTTGCCATTTCCTTCTCCAATGCATGAAAGTGAAAAGTGAAAGTGAAGTCGCTCAGTCCTGTCCGACTCTGTGAGACCCCATAGACTGCAGCCAACCAGGCTCCTCCATCCATAAAGTGAGACAAATAAATGCCCAGCCCATTTGTGGATTTAAATCTTGGAAAAAAATCACTTAACCTTTCCATTTATTTCTTCTTGTGCAGAATGATAGTGGAAGTAGGACTTGTGAGTTACAATACTCTGCCAGATCTTCTCCAATATGAATATTTTATGATTTTATCTTTAGAAGTCTCTGTTAATATGTGTCCCATGTACATATATGCACTACATGTATGTACATATAGCCAATTTTTCTCTATATATTCTTTCTATTCCTTATTAAGTCTTGATCCTCACTACAATTGTAACTTAAATTTCTGTATAACCATGGTCTTGAATCTTTGCCCACTCAGAGCTGCATGTGTGTTCTCCCAAGCCTTCACTTTACACCCAGAACTGCTTTTTCTTGAACACACACAAGATACCTCACCCTTTCACTCTTAGGAGTCCATCTGTTCTGTGAAGCACTCCAGTGAAAATAACACCTACCACTTTGTGCTGTTAAACACATCTTTTACCACCCTTCATCCTGTAGATCTTAAGTATATTACTTAAGATGAGCACTTTTCTTCCTTCTTTGCTTTAATTATAACTGGTGACATGCTTTATAAACTCACAAAGATAATATTGCTTTCATCCCATGTATTGGGTAGAACCATTTATAACAATGTGACAGCTATATAAAGTGACTTTCGTTGCAGGTAGGGTCATAGAATAGCTCCATGGTTTTGCATACTGTCAAGCTGCTTGTGGTACAAGTGTGAGTCCTGTGGGTCCTGTTACCTTTATTATCTGCTGTAGTTGAAAACTGTAGCTCTACAATCATCAGCTATTTCAAGATGATGATGGTGTTATAATCAGTATGGTGGAGTGGGAGTGACATACTGTAAAAACATTATTCAAACTTTCAGACTTGGGTTCAAATACTGTCACCAGTACTCGTTTGCTGAGTGATCATAAACAAATTAAATGACCTTTCTGAATCTTTTTCTCCAATGCAAAGTTATGAAAATAATCCACATTTTAAGTTTACCATGAGGGTTAAATGAAGTCATATGTAAAAGAACCTATCACAGGGCCTAACACAAGCCTGTTCAACATATGCATATGTCTGTGATCCAAACCTCTACCAATAAAAACCTTTCTACCTATCTCTCCATGTGAATTTTATCCCAAGACCTTGTATTAACATGCTGAAAAATGGACTCAGTCCACCCACCTCCCACAACCTACTGCTACTGTATTTTGTCCCTGAACAAATGGTGTTGCTACTCAGACATTGTCCCAAAGCAGAGACTCCCTTCTCTTTCACTCCACACATCCAAACAAGTGCTAAAAGCAAATGGTTTTCAACTGTAACTTTCATCCCTACCATTGCTTCTATTAATTCCTTAATTAAGACTCAAAATACCTTCCTTGGATAATAGTACTGTCTCTAAATCAGACCTCAACTCTCCATCTACGGTGTTGCAATTCATACTCTTTACATTGCTCCCAGGGAGATCTTTTAAAACAAAGAGTTTAAACATGTTATTTTCTTGTTTAAAATCATTCAGTATTCTCTGTAACTTTTTGGAAAATTCAATGTTCTGAGCATGACCCACAAAGTTCCCTCTAGTTTGAAAAACAAGTATCCTCCATCCACTGTGACCCCTCTCATTATTGCTACCCATGTCTCTACAGTCACCTTGAATAAGAAATTTTTGTCTCTTTTTGATTCTCCTCAGGCAAGGACTTGGTAGCAGGGAGTTTATTTGGGTGGCTGTATAAGGAAGCAGAAATGAGGGAGGAAGAGTAGAGTGATGGGGTGTTTTTTCAGGGTATGTCAGTGAAGTCCTATACAGAGCGATAGAGATTCATTCCTGGAAACCTCTGAGAAGCCTGTCATACTATCTGAATTGTCAGAAGAACAGGCAGCTGAGCCATTCTACCATCTCTTGCTCCCCCCTCCCCTGATTGAAAGCTATCTTTGGCTATAATACCCCAACCCTTTCAGACTGCATTTGTTCAGAAGCTAAGTGACTTCAAGAACTTGAGAAAAGGCCCTTAAGTGTGAAGTGTTGGAGTGGGATGTCATCTCTGAGTTTGCACAGAACTGTGTATTACAGCTGTAGCTGAAATCACAGAAGGGCCATTGGGCAACAAAGAGATGGCTCCATCATGCTATGGTTTTCCACCTTCACAAAAGTGTGCCCATGTGCTTAAATGTCTTCATTCCCTCCTCTTTTCCATGTCATATAATTAACTCATACTGATATCTCAAGTTGTAGTTCCAGAATTGGCTCTGCCAGGATCCCAAGTATTATCTTTCTCTCTCCGATCACAAGAATTATCTGAAAATCTTTCTTCTCAACATCCATAGTATTCAGAGTGGTGCTGTACCATGCCACACATCACAATCAATAGCACTTCTGTCTCTAGGATAGAAGCATCTTGAGGGTGAGAAATATATCTTACTTGTCTTTGCTTCTAATTACAGTAGAATACCTGAATATTTTAGAGCTTGACTCAGTATTTGTTGAATGAATGGAAGCATGAATGATTAGATGAAAACAAATTCCCCAAAGTAATCTTCATAAAACATAATTACTTATCATATCATTTCTCATCAAAAGTCATCCCTAATGGTACCTTGCTGACACATAATGACTAAATTCTCTAACTTGGCTTTCCTAAACTGTTTTTCTAGCCTGATTTCCCATTATGCCCATTTAATAATTTTGGACTTCAGATACAATGTTCATTCACTGTCCTGTAGAAGTATTCTAGATCTCTTTCCTCATGCCTCTGGGATTCTGTCTGTTTTTAAATGTGCATCTCTCTCTTATACATATTTTGAGGCCAGTTTAAACCCTGTTTTTCTAAAAGAAAAAAAAAAACCCACACGTCTTGACAATTAGCGTTTATTGGTCATCTTCTCTTCTTTGAATTCTTACATTTCTGCTTGTCCAGTGATTACTAATAACAATGCCATATATATGTTGCCTGCATGGACTATATCTCTTCAATTAGACTCTATGGTTCTCAAAGTCAGATTCCATTTCTTGAATTTAGTTTGGAAAGAGATTGTAATTCTTGGTATCTAATTTAGTACTAAAGAACCTCTTAATGAAAGTGAAAGAGGAGAGTGGAAAAGTTGGCTTAAAGCTCAACATTCAGAAAACTAAGATCATGGCATCCAGTCCCATCACTTCATGGCAAATAGATGGGGAAATAGTAGAAACAGTGTCAGACTTTATTTTGGGGGGCTTGCAAATCACTGCAGATGGTGATTGCAGCCATAAAATTAAAAGACGCTTACTCCTTGAAAGGAAAGTTATGACCAACCTAGACAGTATATTGAAAAGCAGAGACATTACTTTGTCAACAAAAGTCCTTCTAGTCAAAGCTATGACTTTTCCAGTAGTCATATATGGATGTGAGAGTTGGACTATAAAGAAAGCTGAGTGCTGAAGAATTGATGTTTTTCAACTGTGGTGTTGGAGAAGACCCTTGAGAGTCCCTTGGACTGTAAGGAGATCCAACCAGTCTGTCCTAAAGGAGATCAATCCTGGGTGTTCACTGGAAGGACTGATGTTGAAGCTGAAACTCCAATACTTTGGCCACCTGATGCAAAGAGCTGACTCACTGGAAAATACCCTGATGCTGGGAAAGCTTAGGGCAGAATGAGAAGGGGACGACAGAGGATGAAATGGTTGGATGGCATCACTGACTCAGTGGACATCAGTTTGGATAAACTCTGGGAATTGGTGTTGGGCAGGGAGGCCTGGCATGCTGCGGTTCATGGGGTCACAAAGGGTCGGACATTACTGAGTGACTAAACTGAACTGAACTGAACCGAATCCAGTATGGATACACAGACTATTCAGACATATACTTACAAATCAGTCATTTCAAATGTTCCTGTGACTCTGGCTAGTGAAATTAGAAATGAATTCTACTAAAAACAAGTCTTGAGCTTACTGATGAGGCAAAGCAGATAGAAATTTGCTTAAAACTTTAGCTGGTCGGAGAAGATTCCACACATACTATGGGCAACTAAAGCCTGTGCACCACAACCACTGAGCCGGTGCTTTAGAGCCTGTTAGCCACGACTGCTGGAGCCTGAACGCCTAGAGCCTGTGCTCTGCAACTAGAGAAGCACCACAATGAGAAGCAAATGTGCCCCTACACACCGCAACTGGAGAAAGCCCACGTGCAGCAGTGAAGACCCAGCATAGCCAAACACAAATAAACAATCTTTAAAAATAACCAGAGAATATAAGTTTATCTTTGATAAAGTTTAAAGCAGTATTGAAATGTATCTTAACAAATTTATTTAGCTTAATGTTTTAATGAGGGAATGTGAGATGTAGTTAATGATTTTAAAATAAAGCCAGTTATATGGCTATTGCATTTTATGAATTATTAATATTTAAAACATAAGAACTTTTAATTTTGAAAGAACTGAAAACAATTAGATGGAATTTTTTCTTTTTTGTAGAGGAAAACTGGGAGACTAGGGGTTAAACATTAGTACAGATTTGTACTGTAATACATTTGTATACTCTCAATTTTTTATTACCACTGTCTGTTATATTATTTAATGTAAAATACTAAAATATTAAAAAAAAATCTTCCTTAATTTTCATCCTTTCAAGAAATGGAAGCACAAATATGGATGTGACGATAGTGGCAATTTAGCTTTTTGCTCTTTGTATTATTTAATATTGGACCATCTAGAAAATATGGAAATTAAACATTTTAAATAGACATTGGTTTAATCAATCAATAGATCTGAACTAGGAGACTAGGATGAATGATAGAAAAATCATTTGTTCATATTTAAGGAGTTGAACAGACTGACCTTTGTTTAAATTATATTTTATAAGCTTTAATTAATATAATTCTGACTTTTCAGCACAACATTGTTTTCAGGTTAGTTCTGTGGGGTTACTTGTTTTTCTTTTTTTAAAACATGATTAACTTAAGCAGAAAATTCGCTTATTGTATGGGAGAAAAGGAAAGGATTAAAAAATATTCTTCCTTCCCGCACAGGGCTATCTTTCAGTTAATTCTTCCAACATTAATACAATGTTGCTGACTATGTTATGTTGTTACTAGGTTGTGTTAAATCAAGAGAATAATTGGACATTAAGATTCAACTCTGAATACATTAATTAGATGATTTCTTTATTTCTGTCTTAAGTTACTAATGATTTCCTCTCCATAACTAGGGAAACTCTGAAAAACTCATTAGCCTTTTGGGATTCTATAGCTACTTTAAGATGATTTTGGGGAGATGTAGTGTTTCTGGTACCAGTAGACTCTCTATTAAGTTCCAAAAATTAAAATTTCAAAAAGAAAGGGTACTATTTAGATTCAAAATGCATACCCTTCAGGGGGTTATTTCTTTTCAGATGGAATATGTTCCACAACAATGGTACCTATGGAGAGACATAAGCACCCCATGAATACTAATATGCTCATCAAGATGATCATTGAAAAGCCACATTTTTTTTCTAAATGCTGAGACTCTGTAAATATCTCCTCTACATGTGGAAGACATGGGCCATGGTTTTTGGAGGTTTTGTGCCTTGCTGCACTGGAAACTCACTGAGATCAGATTCTTGTTCTTATTCACCTTTGTGTTCCTAGTATCTTGTATAGTACAAGAGGTGCTGAATAAATATCTGTTATCAGCTGTTTAATAAAATCACTTAATCTTTTTGAGTCTTTAGTGTATTAAATCAGAAATTATCTGAAAACTTTTCCTGTTTTAATATTCTATGAACTTTAAGCCGGCATCCTTCTGTAGATAGTAAAAACTTTTCAAAGGGTTTTTCAATAAAAACTTTGCAAAGAATTTATTCTATCATAATATTATGAACTGCTATAATTTAATGATATTTCCTTTAAGTAAAATCTCACTTTAAAATTATTTTAAAAATTAATCAGATACTTTATCTGGGTCTTCAGTATCAATACATACAGAGTAAAACTCATTAAATCCTAATTCCATTGAACAAAAGATAGGATGATGGTCTGAAGTGGTACCAACATGGAGTTCAGAGCTGGGATAAGAACCCCAAAGACAAACTCAGCCTCAATCACCATTACCCTCCTTGGGCCAGTCCATCTGTGATGATTTTTTACTACTACAGTTGGCCCATGTACCTTGGTGCATCTTCTACTTAACACAATGAATATTGTCACAGAAGTCATCAGTATAAATTGAATTTTTGTAAATTAGATCACAGCATTCAATAGAGTTACTGACCTTTAGCACCTACTGTGGGTAGAACCAGATCTTGACCTCACACATTTATAAACCAGTGAAAGAAACATGAACACATGGATGATTATAATGTGAGACGTGGTGCTACTGAGAGAGCAAAAGATGGATCATTCCTAGGACTAACAAGGAAAGTTCTGGGAAGCCATGCCTTGGGACCCAGCAATAAAAAAAAGCAGGTTGCAAATGTTCTTCAAAATTCTTTTTTTCCCCAAATAACAAGCTCTGAAATTTACTTGTATTAAGTTTGAGTTTTCTATGCATTTTTTTCTGTAAAACAAATTTCACCAAAGAGCTAAAAGTCAAATGACTCAAACAGAATGGGAATTTTTTACAGCTTCCACTTACTCCTATTGTCCATTTAGAATTGCTTATGCTCCTGAAAGCTGCCAAATGTGCTTTCACTTTCTACATAATCATTATAGATAATGACAGATAAATGGATTTCTTTCATTGTTTTCTTTGAATTGACAAGCAGGGTCACTCCGTGTCAAGGAGATGTAGGTGCTGCTTTTCTGTTAATAGTATGCTGTAATATTACAGGTATTGTAGTGACTGGTTAAATAGAAACAATTATATTAATTTGACAATAATGAATTCAGTTCAGTTCAGTTGCTCAGTCGTGTCCGACTCTCTGTGACCCTATGGACTGCAGCACGCCAGGCCTCCCTGTCCATCACCAACTCCCAGAGCTTACTCAAACTCATGTTCATTGAATTGGTGATGCCATCCAACCATCTCATCCTCTGTCATCTCCTTCTCCTGCCTTCAATCTTTCCCAGCATCAGGACCTTTTCCAGTGAGTCAGTTCTTCACATCAGGTGACCAAAGTATTGGTTTCAGCTTCAGCATCAGTCCTAATGAACACCTAGGACTGATTTCCTTTAGGATGGACTGGTTAGATCTCTTGTAGTCCAAGGGACTTTCAAGAGTCTTTTCCAACACCACAGTTCAAAAACATCAATTCTTCTGCATTCAGCTTTCTTTATAGTCCAACTCTCACATCCATACATGACTACTGGAAAAACCATAGCTTTGACTAGACAGACCTTTGTTGGCAAAGTAATAATGTCTTTGACAAGAATATTCCTCCATAATTTTATTTTACCTGTTCAGTTCAGGTAAGGAAAGTAACATGCTAAAATAACTCTAAACAAGTTTAGATTTGGCTACTGAATGAATTTTTTGGAGTATTTTTTGACCACACATTGTATTCTAAGCACTATGTGGAGACCTGGAGATGGTAATGAGGACAATAACTAATTAAGTTCCTGCACTAAAAATAGAATTTAAAGTCTGTTAGGAAAGACATAGATCAATTAAATAATCACACAATAAATGTGGAAAATAATAAAAGCAATAGAGTCATGAAATAAAATTTAATGGTTTTAGGGGTGGGTGGGTGGGTGTATATCTGGGTGAGTGTTGTCCTGTGATCAGATTTGCATTTTTAATTACTCTATCTTCAATGTAATTGGTATTGCCAACAGCAGATGTAAGGAGAACAGTTAGAAAGTCCAGAAAAAAAAAAGACCATCATGTAATACTAGTAATGATGAGAGAGGTAGACAGATGAGCAATTACTACTTCTGTAATGGATTTAAGGCAATTTAAGCCTGAATATTTATCAAATGTCTATAATGTGTCAAGGGCTTCCCTGGTGGCTCAGCTGGAAAAGAATCTGCCTGCAGTGCAGGAGACCCTGATTCAATTCCTGGGTCAGAAAGTTCCCTTGGAGAAGGAATAGGCTACCCACTCCAGTATTCTTGGGCTTCCCTTGTAACTCAGATGGTAAAGAAACTGCTTGCAATGCAGGAGACCTGGGTTTGATCCCTGGGTTGGGAAGATCCCCTGGAGGAGGACATGGCAACCCACTCCAGTGCTCTTGCCTAGAGAATTCCCATGAGGAAAAGAGCCTGCTGGGCTACAGTCCATGGGGTTGCAAAGAGACACCCCTGAGCGACTAAGTGCAAGCACATAATATGTCAAGTGCTCTTTTACGTGCTAGGGACACCAACACAAATATGTTAAAAAAAAGAAAAAAACTCTTCCCTCAAGAAGCTTCAGGTTCACCATGACATTTCCAAGTATGACCAACTAGACATTCATAAAGTAGCTGTGTGTGTGTGTATGCTCAGTCATGTTGGACTCTCTGCAACCCCATGGACTGTAGTCTGCCAGGCTTCTTTCTCCATAGGGATTCTCCAGGCAAGAATACTGGAGTGGGTTGCCATTTCCTACTCCAGGGTATCTTCCCAACCCAGGGATCAAACCCATGTCTCTTGTGTCTCTTGTATTAGCAGAGGCATTCTTTACTGCTGTGCTACCTCGGAAGCCCTATAAAGTAGCTAATGTCAGATAATTCATGTTGTTGTTCAGTTGCCCAGTCATGTCCGACTCTTTGTAACTCACAGACTGCAGCACGACAGGCCTCCCTGTTCCTCACCGTCTCTGAAGTTTGCCCGAGTACGTGTCTATTGCATCAGTAATGCCATCCTGCCATCTCATCCTCTGACTCCCTCTTCTCCTTCTGCTCTCAATCTTTTTCAACATCACGAACTCTTCCAGTGAGTCAGCTCTTTGCATCATATAACCAAAATGCTGGAGCTTCATCTTTAGCATCAGTACTTCCGACAAGTATTCTGGGTTGATTTCCCTTAAGATTGACTGGTTTGATCTCCTTTCTGTCCAAGGGACTCTTAGGAGTCTTCTCCAGCACCACAGTTGGAAAGCATCAACTCTTTGGCACTCTGCCTTCTTACAGTCCAGCTCTCACAACCATACATGACCACTGGGAAGACCATAGCCTTGACTATATAGACCATTGTCTGCAGGATAAAGTTTCTGCTTTTCAACACACTGTCTAGGTTTGTCATAGCTTTCCTGCCAAGAAGCGATTGCCTTCTGATTTCATGGGTGCAGTCACCATCCACAGTGATTTTAGAGCCCAAGAAGAGGAAATCTGTCACTATTTCCACCTTTTCCCCTTCTATTTGCCATGAAGTAATGGAGTTGGTTGCCATGATCTTAGTTTTTTTAATATTTAGTTTTAAGCTGGCTCTTTCAATCTTCTCCTTCACCCTCATCAAGATGTTCTTTAGTTCCTCTTTGCTTTCTGCCATTAGAGTGCTATTATCTGCATACCTGAGGTTGTTGATGTTTCTCCTGCCTATCTTGATTCCAGCTTGGAACTCATCCAGCCTGGCATTTCTCATGATGTGCTCAGGATATAGGTTAAACAAACAGGGTGGCAGCAGACAGCCCTGTCTTACTCCTTTCTTAGTCTTGAACCAGTCATCTGTTCCATACAGGCTTCTAATGGTTGCTTCTTGACCCACATACAGGTTTCTCAAGAGACAGGTAAGATGGTCTGGTATTCCCATCTCTTTAAGAGCTTTCCACAGTTTGTTATGAACCACACAGTCAAAGGCTTTAGCGTAGTCAATGAAACAGGTAGATTTTTTTTGGAATTCCCTTGCTTTCTCTATGATCCAGTGAATCTGGGCAATCTGATCTCTGGTTCCTCTGCCTTTTCTAAACCCAGCTTGGACATCTGGAAGTTCTTGGTTTGCATAATGCTGAAGCCTAGCATGCAAGATTTTAAGCATGATCATGCTAGTATGGGAGATGAGTGCAACTGTCCGATGGTTGGTACATTCTTTAGTACTACCCTTTTTGGGAATTGGGATGAAGATTCACCTTTTTCAGTCCTACGGCCACTGCTGGGTCTTCCAGATTTACTTACATATTCAATGCAACACCCTGATGGCAACATCTTTTAGGGTTTTTAATGGCTCCACTGGCATTCCATCTCATCCCCTAGCTTTATTGACAGAAGTGCTTCCTAAGGCCCATTTGATTTCACATTCCAGAATGTCTGGCTCTGGGTGGCTGACCACACCATCATAGTAATCCAGTTCATTAAGATCTTTCTGGTATAATTCTTCCATGGATTCTTTCCATCTCTTCTTGATCTCTTCACTGTCTACCAGGTCTCTACCATTTCTGTCCTTTATTGTGCCCATCTTTGGGTGAAGTGTTCCCTTTGTATTTCCAATTTTCCTGAAGAGCTCTCTAGTCTTTGCCATTCTGTTGTTTTCTTCTAGTTTTATGTACTGTTCATTGAAGAAGGCGGTATTGTCTCTCCTCGCTATTCTTTGAAACTCCACTTTCAGTTGTATATACCTTTCCCTTTCTTCCTTGCTTTTTGCTTCTCTTCTTTCTTCAGCCATTTATAAAGCCTCCTCAGATGACCACTTTGCCTTCTTGCTTTTCTTTTTCATTAGGATGGTTTTCTTTACTGCCTTCTATACAATATTATGGACCTCCATCCATAGTTCTTCAGGCACCCTGTTTACTAGATCTAATCTCTTGGAAGTATTTCTTACCTCCAGTGCATATTCATACAGGGTTTGACTTAAGTAGTAACTGGCTATCCTAGCGGTTTTCCCTGCTTTCTTTAGTTTAAGCCTGAATTTTGCTTTGAGAAGCTGATGATCAGAACCACAGTCAGCTCTAAGTCTTGTTTTTGCTGACTATAAGTCAAGTTTATCCATCTTTGGCTACAAAGAATGTAATTAATTTGATTTCTATATTGACCATTTTATGATGTCCATATGTAAAGTCATCTCTTGTGTTGTTGAAAAAGGGTGTTTGCTATGACCAATGCATTCTCTTGGTAGAATTCAGTTAGCCTTTGCCTTGTTTCATTTTGTTCTCTAAGGTCAAACTTGCCTGTTACACCAGTTATCTCTTGACTTCCTGCTTTTGCATTCCAATCCCCAGTGATGAATAGAAAATCTGTTTTCTGGTTTTAGTTCTAGGAGGTCTTCTAGGTCTTCATAGAACTAATCAACTACAGCTTCTTCAGCATCAGGGATAGGAGCATAGACTTAAATTATTGTGATATTGAATGGCTTGCCTGGGAAAAGAACCAAGATCATCCTGTCATTTTTGAGGTTACACCCAAGTACTGCATTTCAGACTCTTGTTGATTATGAGGGCTTCTCCATTTTGTCTATGGGATTCTTGCCCACAGTAGTAGATAAATGGTCATCTGAATTAAATTCGCCCATTCCAGTCCATTTTAGTTTACTGATTCCTAAGATGTCGATATTTATTCTTACCATCTCCTCCTTGACTGCCTCCAATTTACCTTGACTCATGGACCTAACATTCAGGTTCCTATGCAATACTGTTCTTTCCAGCACTGGGTTTTACTTTCGTCACCAGACACATCCCAAACTATGCATCATTTCTGCTTTGGTCCAGCTGCTTCATTCTTTCTGAGGCTATTTGTAGTTCTCTTCGACTCTTCCCCAGTAGCATATTGGACACCTTCCAACCTGGGGACTCATCTTTTGGTTTCACATCTGTTTGTCCTTTTATGCAGTTCATAAGGTTCTCATGGTAAGTATACTGGGATGGTTTGCCGTTCCATCCTCCAGTGGATCGTGTGTTTTCAGAACTCTCTGCTATGACCTGTCCATCTCAGGTGGCTCTACACAGCGTGGCTTATAGCTTCATTTAGTTACACAAGCCCCTTCGCCATGACAAGGCAGAAATCTGTGAAGGGGAGATAGTTCATATTCACCATCATTTAATTTTGATGCATATTATTTAACTTTCACTCTTGGGGATTCTTTAAGAATCAACAGAAATAATGCATTTGGAAACACTTTCAAAGTATAAATATAAGATGTTGTTCATTTTCCTTTATATAGCTTCCTAATATCAAATTGCCAACATCTACTGGATCATGGAAAAAGTAAGAGAGTTCCAGAAAAATATCTATTTCTGCTTTATTGACTATGCCAAAGCCTTTGACTGTGTGGATCACAATAAACTGTGGAAAATTCTGAGAGAGATGGGAATACCAGACCACCTAACTTGCCTCTTGAGAAATCTGTATGCAGGTCAGGAAGCAACAGTTAGAACTGGACATGGAACAACAGACTGGTTCCAATAAGAAAAGGAGTATGTCAAGGCTGTATATTGTCACCCTGCTTATTTAACTTCTATGCAGAGTACATCATGAGAAACGCTGGACTGGAAAAAACACAAGCTGGAATCAAGATTGCCGGGAAATATCAATAACCTCAGATATGCAGATGACACCACCCTTATGGCAGAAAGTGAAGAGGAACTAAAAAGCCTCTTGATGAAAGTGAAAGAGGAGAGTGAAAAAGTTGGCTTAAAGCTCAACATTTAGAAAATGAAGATCATGGCATCTGGCCCCATCACTTCATGGGAAATAGATGGGGAAACAGTGTCAGACTTTATTTTGGGGGGCTCCAAAATTACTGCAGATGGTGACTGCAGGCATGAAATTAAAAGATGCTTACTCCTTGGAAGAAAAGTTATGACCAAGCTAGATAGTATATTCAAAAGCAGAGACATTACTTTGCCAACTAAGGTCCATCTAGTCAAGACTATGGTTTTTCCAGTGGTCATGTATGGATGTGAGAGTTGGACTGTGAAGAAGGCTGAGTGCCAAAGAATTGATGCATTTGAACTGTGGTGTTGGAGAAGACTCTTGAGAGTCCCTTGGACTGCAAGGAGATCCAACAAGTCCATTCTGAAGGAGATCAGCCCTGGGATTTCTTTGGAAGGAATGATGCTAAAGCTGAAACTCCAGTACTTTGGCCACCTCATGCGAAGAGTTGACTCATTGGAAAAGACTCTGATGCTGGGAGGGATTGGGGGCAGGAGGAGAAGGGGACGACTGAGGATGAGATGGCTGGATGGCATCACGGACTCGATGGACGTCTGAGTGAACTCTGGGAGTTGGTGATGGACAGGGAGGCCTGGCGTGCTGCAATTCATGGGGTTGCAAAGAGTTGGATACAACTGAGTGACTGAACTGGACTGAACTGAATAATATCTAGCTTAAGCTAATATTGAAATAAATTTTTGTTTCCTAAGTACACACAGAAACTGTACCTTATATAACAAAATACCATAGACAAGGTGGCTGATGGCTTTGAAAATAGACATTTCTCACAGGCATGGATGCTGGGAAGCCCAAGGTCAAGATAATAGCAGGTTCTTTTCATAATGAGGTGAGGAAGCTGGTGCTTCCTGGTTTGCAGATTGCCATTTTCTTGCTATGTGTCACATGCAGAGAGAGACTTCTGGTTTTCCTTAATCCCATTATGGGGGCTGCACCCCCATGACTTCATCTAGACCTAATTCTCTCTCATCACTTTGGGAGTTAGGATTTTAACATATGAATTTGGGGGAAAAACACAAACATTTGGTCTATAATATGAAGTCTCTAGAGTATGCTAACCAGTGGCAAAATAATTTACACTGAAATATGCACCTGGTAACAAAGGAGGTGACAGACCAATGCTGGGATTACTGAATTTCGTCCAGTGGTAGTGTCACTGTGGTGCCTGCACTTTCTAAAGTAGAAGTAAAATTAGGCTTCTCTAGTGGCTCTAGTGGTAAAGAATCTGCCTGCAATGCAGGAGACCTGGGTTCAGTCTCCAGGTTGGGAAGGTCCCCTGGAGAAGGAAATGGCAACTCATTCCAGTACTCTTGCCTGGAGAATTCCATGGACAGAGGAGCATGGCAGGCTGCAGTCCATGGGGTTGTAAAGAGTTGGACACGACTGTGTGATGAACTTTCACTTTCAAAATTAGAGTTGATGTTATTTCACACATTTGAATTCAGGGTGTTTCAGACCACTAATGTTTTATTTCCTAACTTTTCATTATATATAATTTTAACATGAACAAAAGTAGAGAGAATAATAATGATAATGATTCCTTATTTCCATTACCATCTTCAACAATTATTAACATTTTAACAATCTGATTCCACCTATTCTTCACTTCATTTTTGCTTTTTGCTGGAGTTGTTCAGTCTCTAAGTTGTGTTTGTTTGCAACCCTATGAATTATCCTTTATATCCCGGAGTTTGCTCAAACTCATGTCCATTGAGTTGGTGATACCATCCAATCATCTCATCCTCTGTTATCCCCTTCTCCTCTTGCCCTCAATCTTTCCTAGCATCAGGGTCTTTTCCAGTAAATTAGTTCTTTGCATCAGGTGGCCAAAGTATAGGAGGTTCAGCATTAGTCCTCCAATGAATATTCAGTGTTGATTTCCATCATGATTGACTGGTTTGATATCCTTGCTGTCCAAACTCTTTAGTTGGAGTATTTTTAAACAATTCCAGACAAGATATCATGATTTTACCGATGAATACTTTAGTATGAATTTCATTTTATAAGGCATTTTTAAAACATAACCACTTCACTTTGCTAATCAACCTAACAAAATTAACAAATATTTCTTAATATCACCCAATACTGTATTCAAATTTCCCCATTTATTTTCAAGATAATTTTTTTTTATTGTTGGTTTACTCAAATCTGGATTCAACAGAGTTCACATAAATACTCTACTTGGTGGTCACGTAAGTCTCTCTATCTGCAAAAGGCTTCTTTCTTCCTCTCTTCCTCTTCTTTGTCCTTCTTCCCTCCCTCCCTTCTATCCTTTATTTTCAGGCATTCTATTTGCTTGAAATACCAGTCATCCATCCTGGGAAAACTGGATATCCCTTGAGTCAACAGTGATCTTGTTCCTCTATCTCCTGTATTCCCTATAAATAGATAATTCGATATAGGTTTCATCAACTACTTAGCTAAAGCTCTTCTGAAAGCATGGCTTGCAAAGAAGGACCCCAGTGCCAGTGCCTGTAGTTTATTTGGAAATTGACTCCAGAAGACAGGAAAGAGGAGTAGCGAGAGTGGGCCAGGAAGAACGAGACCATTTAAGGTTGTGTTACCCAGGTGACAACTGTAGACAGCAGGGCTCTGTTCAGTGGGGACCTCTGGGGAGTTTAGGAAGCACCTCTCAAACTCACCACTGGCTTCCCTTTCCCCTTGGTTGAAGGTTTCTGTGAAAGCTGGTGCTTGCACACAGTGAATTGGAACCATTCCCCAGACCTGCAGCTGAGATCAGAGGTGGGCAGAGGGCTGGGATGTGAGCACCAGAGGCATTTGCTACAACTTGTTTCAGTCTAGAACATTTCACATGTGATTCAGTGTATGCCTTTTGTGTGAGACATGTAATGACCAGGTGCCCTGTTTGAAATGATTCTAAACCTGAAAAGTCATGTCAGCTTTTTAAAGTTCTTCAGTAATCTTTCAATAATGATTTTCCATTCATTGATGATCACTGCCTGTATCCATCATGACTTTCAGGGTTGCAAGCTGGTGATTTTTCTAAATCCATTGTTCTTGCTCTATTTACTTGTTGGAATTTTTCTAAAAGATAAACTTTCTTTTATTAACCATTTAGTTACTTCAAAGCAACTAAAGACGTAAATTCTTGATACTTTTCTCCTCCACCCCTTTTACAAATTAATTTACAATGTAATGAGTTTGTACCCTGACAACCTCTAATGTAATCTATTGAATCATTTTTCTTCCCTTAAAAGAGTAGGGAAGCATTTCCATGCTATTAAAAAATGGTGGGATGGGGATAGGTTTTTGGTTGTTTCACATCATTAACAAGTTATCAGGCTCTCAGGCTCAGTAAAGGAAACAGAGGCATAATAGGATGAATGGATAACTCAGCAGTAGGCAGACGACAAGGAAGGCAAGATAACTCTTGATTGTAGCACAAGATGAGTCAATGAAGTAAGGCAAGCAATGGTCTTAGTGTGGGCAGAACTCACAAAGTTGCTTGCATAAATTAAGAAGTTTGAAACTCCAGATTTCTGTTACTGAAGTGCATTTTAGAGCTCTTGGTTCTCAAAATAGAAACCTGGATCTTTTCAGTCCCGTTTTCCTAAAATGTTTTGTAAAGGAATGTTAAAAGACTATGAGTAGTGGTCAAATTAAACTGCAAGCCAATTTATCTCACAACTAAGTAGGGTCAACAACTCACTGAAGTTTGCCTGTGATTTTCCCGGTTTCAGCACAGAAAGTTCATCACAGAAACTCCCTCAAGTCCTAGGCAAACCTGAATTGTTGGTCACTCCAGTTAAAATGAATCTTTTTAGTGAAAAGATGTTTATAAACTATGATCAGTTTTGGGAAGTATATATGCCGTTTTCTTAGTCTGCCGGCTGATCCTGCTATTTTTCCCTTTCAGAAATTCTCCTTTGTGACTGCCAGCGTGTGTTTATAAGGAACTAAGAAGGAAAGGCTATGTTCTCTATTCAAGGAACAGAGAAAGTGAGGTCACCAGGCCGCATGGGGATCAAAATATTGCTGTTAGCATCACTAACACCTGTTTTAAGTTAATCTGAAAATGAAGGCTGGGAATAATGATTCTGCATAATTGTTTTTGTATTAGTTGTATTTTGCTGGGAAAATTAATCTTTTGAAAAAGTATTTTCTTGTAGACTTGAAACTGAGTTGACAGCATTACTAAAGACATATTACTCAGTTATCATCCCATGTTACATATTTGTGAAATCTATTTTCCTGCACACATCTTTGTACTATGTCCTGATAAATATCTCATAATATTTTTGTATAACTAAGTGGCTCTAATTGACTAGAGGCAATTATTATGACACATAATAATTTTTGCTTCACCATCTGAATACCTGTCTATGGGATAAAGTATCCTTCTATGACCTAGCTCTCCTATATCTTATCTGGTTACCATATTTATGTGTGTCTTTGTCCTCATCTGATATGCTGCAACCAGACAGATGTATTACTTCCACCCATTAAAATTAGCCAACTATTGGGATTTTATTCCCTTCAGATCCAGCATATTCACAGATGGGATAAAAAGAATGATTCAGCTGCTTCTCAGAATCCCTACCTTATTGGCAAGGATTTTCAACTGTGGCTCTGACTAGGAAAATTTTAGCAAAAGCAATGTGGGAAAATGTAGGAAATTTTTAGTGCCCAATATGCAGATGATTGGAATCCAAGGTGTAATTTAAAAAGGAAGATAATTAACTGTCACATGGGTTACTTCAGTTTTTATTTTACAGACAACTTTGGGCACACTGACTCATGAAAACAGAGCCTAGGTACAACACAAATGATATTTTTGAACATCAGCCAACATATCAGTAATCTGTTCCAGAGAAGGAAGAGCTATTGTTGCTTTAGCCTGAATCTTCACATTATTTGTATTCTATTTCTGATGGTACAAATATAAATAATGCCTTAAAAAAGAGTTTAGTTTTAGATTTGGTTGAAGTAGATTTTGGATTCTTAGGGAACCAGGGGAAAACCAGCACAACCTGTCTAAATTTAGGTTTCCTCATCTTTAAGTGAGTGATAGAGATGACTGCTCAGCCAGCATCACAGACTCTTTATCAGGATCAAATGAGATAATGTAGAAAAGATGGATAGATTATAAGGTAATAATCACCAACCAAATGTTAGTTATAATTATAGAGCTACTATTTCTAGGCTTTGAGGGACACTTTCTATTTGTTGGGGCTTCTCTGGTGGCTCAGAAGGTAAAGAATTTGCCTGCAATGCAGGAGACCCAGGTTCAACCCCTGAGTGGAGAAGATTTCCCTGGAGAAGAGAATGGCTACCCACTCCAGTATTCTTGCCTGGAGATTTCCATGGGCAGAGGAACCTGGTGGGCTACAGTCCATGGGGTTGCAAAGAGTCAGACCGACTGAGCAACTCTTTCACTTTCACTTCTATTTGTTGGTATATTTTTCATAAATGTCAAATTAAAAAAAATACTCAGTAGCACATTATGTAATGCTTGGCGCAAGGTAGAGAGTCATTAAATCTATTATTTTTTAATTTATTGGATTATATCTCCATGTGTATTTCTTTCTAGAAAGAAAATAATATGGAATTATATCATATATCTGGACTTTGGATGCTGTTTGGGGTTTTCAAATATTCTATCTACAGATATTGTCTTCCTTTGTACTGAACTATTTTAGAAGAGGAAACAGACTGTGTATTCCTAATAATATAATTTTTATTGCACAAAATATCACTGAGTTACTGTCTACTGTTTTAAACATTTCTCAAGGAAAAATTTTCATCCTGGACTAAACTAGGTGTCTAAATAGATCGATTCTTACCCTGAAGTACTGAAATAACATTTTAATGCCACTTCAAAAACATAAATTTTGCTGTAGTTTTTGAAAGGTGAAATGAATAAAATCTTTGAAGCTAAAAATAAAGGAGAGACTATGACAATCATTTTATTACCAAAATACAGACACACACATTCCACTTGTTATTTTCTAATTTAAATAATTTAGTGGCTACTGAGAGACATCAACAATATTTTGTCAGGTTTTATTATGCGCAGATGACAATTATCAGACATTTTGGATTGACCGTATAGGGCCTTTGGGTAGATTTCTTTAAATTTGTCCTAAGTACTTCCAATCTTGTCTGCTTTCTTTAGGTTTTACTGCGTCACAGGGAAACAGATTTCTTTCTCCTGTGACAAAGAGAGAACCCAGGAAGGGGCAAGTTTTTTCCCCTCACAGGTGATGGAGTTTGTATAAAGAATGCAGTGGATAATAGCTGGCTTGTCTTCTGAACAGATGGTGATGGTCTTGTTGCTAGGATAAGGCCTCAAGAATTTAGTTTTTAATTCCACATTATTTGCCTCAGTGCCATGAATATCCCTAGGTTTCCCAAGGCAAAAAAAAAAAAAAAAAGAAAAAGAAAAAAAAAAAAAACCCACACAGGAAGAGTGACACAGAGAGAGAGAGAGATGGGAGACAGAGCAAAGACTGGAGCCAGGTCAATAGAGACTTTGGGGAAAACGCCTGCTCAGCTGTCTACAGTCACCTGAGTCTGAAAGGCAGGCAGGAAGAAAGACTGGTTTGGCAGAAGAACTGGATCTTTTGATGCCTCTGATACCACAGAGAAAAATACCCATTTCTTCCTATTAGAAGTCTGTTGACTTTCCTAATTAAGATAAACATGTTTCTGAAGGAGTTAGCTCTTACAGAATGACATTTATAAAAACAGCTATATATACACATGGGAATGTTTGCCAAGAATTTGGGCCAATGGTGGTCTAGGAAGCATTTTACAGAAATATTTTTAAATAGTTGCCATATCTAAAAGTGAGCGACTTTCATTCCCTCCACTCAATTAAATATCTAATTTCAACTCTAGGAGATAATAACTGAGGTTTTTTTTTTTCTTAATGTATATAAATGAACAGTTAGAAAACTGTTAAACACATAGCCCTGAAGCATGAAAAATATATTCGTTTAACAGCTTCATTCTTTTATCGCTAATTTATTTCTGAGAATTTCCTCTAGTGTAATTTTCAATAAAATACTGTTATTTTGAAGTCTTCTTTATTGAATACAAGAGTGATGTATGTGATTATAGGCCAACAGTCTAAAAGACTTGAGCATTCAGCTATGAGTGAGGGTGTGTCTGTGTGTTAGAGCAAGATTACCTGCCAGGGTTGGTGGATCACATGCTTGAATTAGTCACTTCCATCAAATCCTCCATTATGTTGCATGTCCTCCCCTCACCACACACACACACACACACGCACACACACACACGCACGCACACACACACACACACACGTGCGCGCACACTGTAACTGACATTACTCGTTTGTCTCAGAACTCTCTGGATGCAACTTTAATCATTCAGTAATTGACCATATAATTTTTATGACTAATGTGACTGGTGGCATTGTACACAAGTCTTTCACTTAACTTGAGTCTCACTGTCAAATGCTAATGTGTGTTTGCTGAGTCTCTACACTCTGGTTCAGACTAAGATGGGGCACGTGCTAGTGCTGAGAAATTTATACCTCATTCAAAATTGGTGTTAGGCATAAAGTTTTGCAAGCTGTAGCTAAATCTTGTATCATTTAGATGGAGAGTATAAATCACATATTATTATTGTGTTTCAAAAGCTGCCAATTGCACTCAGGTTTTACATTAGTTTGTTTGGAGGGAAAGGATGTCACAGGTTTTCTCCTTTCCACACCTCCTCTAACCTGGTGATTATGACTCCCTGCAATTTTGCCTCCCCTGACAAACCTCCAGGTGTTTTAGGGCTCTTCTTGTAAAATAGCCTAACATTTGTCTTTTTAAAACCCCTTCACTTGTCAAAATTACCTGTTTGGTGTTATACTCTCTCAGGTCCTTTAAGTAAACTCTCTGTATGGTCTGATTGATTTAATTCAAAGTAAGGTGTTAATGACTTATTAGTGTCTTCGTAGATAATATCCTTGCTTTCTGGTAAAAAATTTTAATGATGTGTAAAAATAATGACCAGTGATTAGAATTCTAAATGTTACAGAAAAAAATGGTAATAAGAACGTGGGGGAAATGGAACAGATATTTTTGGCAGAAATGCTTTTCACTATATCTCAACATGTATTATGTAGACAGCTGCCTTTTCTACTAAATGTCTGACCAGCCCTGTTTTAGAGAATTTTGCCATATTCAACTATATGTGCGTCTGGAGATGTGGTAGACACCATAATCTGGCTCTCTACTTATACTGGCTGAGGCATGCTATAATATAAAATGTGTCCTCCAGAAAAGCAGACTTCATTTAAATAAACAATTGTTTTAGATATGCCCAGTTACTAAACTACTCATTTGGCCAAATTTACTTTAAAAAATTATTTCTAAACTTATTTGCATGGCTGTGCTCTGCTCAGTTGCTCATTCGTGTCTGACTCCTTGAAAACCCATGGACTGTCACCTGCCAAATTTCTTCGTCCATGGAATTTTCCAGGCAAGAATATTGGAGTGAGTTGCCATTTCTTACTCTTAGGGAATCTTCCTGACCCAGGAATTGAACCTGCATCTCTGTGTCTCCTCCACTGACAGGCATATTCTTTACCATTGATCCATCTGTGTCATCTGTATTTGCTCTATATTTGGACAAGTAGGTTTTTAAAAAAGACCATCATGTTGTAGAATTACCAGATCCCCAGAAAGCTGGCTTTAACAGCTGTGAAGTCCTCTTGAATGTGGCCTTAAATCTCCCCCTCCCCTTTTAAACATACAGAGTTCATGCTGGCAGCAGACTTTGAAAAGCTGATTTACGACTATTCCCACTTAACACTTTCATGATTTGAATGACCACTAAAGGCAGCTTTGAAACCAGAAAGAAAAAGCGAAAGGTCATAGCTGTTGCTACAGAAATCTTGTTGGGTTTTGTGGGACCAGTTACTTCTGATTAAGACATTTCAATTGGCCAAGCCTATCAGTGGGAATCAAGAAATGGGTTTGCAAAGAGGTCTGCTTGGAAAACAGAAAAATTAAGGCTGGAGAAAACAATCATGAGTTTTTTTAAACATTATTTTCTCTATATGTACCTCTTTTTTCCCCTTGATTTTAATGAACTGTGTATGTTTTCTGACAGCCGCAAAAACTATGTGCTGCGATATGAAGAGAAATGCCATTGTTCTTACTGGATGATTTCCTATCAGAGCCCATCAGGGGGTCCAGGCATTTACAGTGAAGACCAGTAATTGTACTATCTTGCTTGGTGGGTAAGTCATTCAGAAGGGAACAAACTGTAAAAACTGAGCCTGCTATTTTTTTTGGTGAGTACGTTATCAATCTGTTTAAGTAAACTTTGGTATTACCCAGAAGATTCTCTGCTTATTATATTCTTAACACTGTGTTCAAATTGTGTGAATGTTCTGTCTTAAATGAACTCCCCTGCATGTAGATTTTTCTGGGATCTCTAAATAGAGGGTTGTTTCATTATGTACCACAGCTATGGATACTTTACATACAGCCAAGTCAGTTAAAGACAAAAGTTTTCTTTTTTTAGCAGTTTAATGAAAGGAGTATAAATTTATGTACAAATATGAAAAGTATAGAGGAAAGATGAGGATATTACTTGATATTGTATGGTTTTATATCTAAGTGTAGAACTTACACTCCTGCTTTGTTTCTTGGCAGTCCCTAAAGAGCTTAGCATTGAACAAAGCATAGAATAAAATAAATAACTGACCAGCATAATGGATAGAAATTAATTAGATCTAATTACAGCCTGGTTCAAGTGCAAAAAATAAAAGGAGAAGATTTAGAAAAGATGTTTGGGGGAAATTTGGGATTAGAATAAAAGCAGGATGTCCGTTGAGAAAGCGAACATTTCACCCCAAATCAAAATACTTCTGATTCATGGAATGTGGACTAACTGGAGGGAAGGAATGACAAAGATAAAATAAAGGGACATGTTGGCTTTATAGTCTGCAAATGATTGACTTCATAATTACCTATTGGAGAATAGGATTTCAGGGCATAATGCACCAATCAAAAACTTTTGAGATTATGACTAAGTAAACTAGAGTCTGTGAAAGTTGTGAAAAGGAAGGAATAGTTCTTCCTAGGTGGCTGAACCAAACTGTCAATTGGGTACATGGAGAGTCTGACTCAATACAATAGAGATAACACACACCATATGATATGTTATCTGAACTATATGTTCCCTACTATTGAATATTTTCAGTACCGTTTTGAAGGTTGTGAGATTTATTCACCCTCTGTCTTGTATAGTCTCCCTGGTGGCTCAGATTGTAAAGCATCTGCGGGCAATGTGGGAGACCCGGGTTCGATCCCTGAAGATTCCCCTGGAGCAGGAAAGGGCACCCCACTCCAGTACCCTTGCCTGGAAAATCCCATGGATGGAGGAGCCTGGTAGGTTACAGTCCATGTATTCGCAAAGAGTCAGACATGACTGAGCAACTTCACTTTCCTTTTCCTTTCCTGTCTTGTATTGTTTTTATCTTTTCCTAGAAAAAAGGGAGATAATTATATCTTACTGAATATATATGTTAGTATAGTCTCCATGAAAAAATATAAAATCATTCTTAGTGCTTTAAGAGAATGAATGATTTTTATTTCCATTGCCTGTAGGTTATTCTTTGTGGTTTCCTTTTTCTATTCTAACAAATGATTTTACTCTTTGCTCTGAGCCCAACACTATAAAGAAAAGATGAGAAAATTAGTAAAACAGAGAAGAAATAGAGGGCTTCCAGGTGGCTCAGTGGTAAAGAATCTGCCTTTCAATTCAGGAGATGCAGGTTCAATTCCTGGGCCAGGAAGATCCTCTAGAGAAGGGAATGGCAACCCACTCCAATATTCTTGCTTGGAAAATCCCATGGATATAGGACCCTGGTGCGCTACAGTCCGTGGAGTTGCAAAGAATTGGACACAACTGAAGCCATTGAGCTCACACTCACCCTCTAGAATATACTTCAAATCCTAAAATGTTTTACCCATGATGATGCAAGAGTTGATTTACTCAAACAAGATCCAAACTCATTCATTCATCTTTCTCTAAGCCTTAGAATTTGACTATGAAGATTATGATATTTGGTCATGCATTTGAATAATATCCAAAGGGATTCTTTTTACTTTGTATTTTTTGCAGAGAGCAAAGATAGAGAGAAGTGAAAAGGGATAACATTCAACAGGTAGTTATTTGCCAGGCACTGGGCTAAGTGCTTTTAAATGCCCCTTTAATAAAAATTTTCTCTTTATAAGAGCTATCCAGAATAGCTTTCTTGATCCTCAATTACCACATAAGAACATAGATTCAGAGAAATTAAATAACTTGCACAAGTTGATAAGGGCAGGAACCGTGTCTTTTTCCATCGTCCTCTCATTACCCTCTCTCTTAGTACCTGGAAATAGTTGGCACCTCAGTAGTACTCATTACATGTATATTCATCTTATGTTGAATCCAGTTCCAAAACCTGTGCTTTCCTCATAATTGTTATAGCATCCATACTCTGAACTAAACTATATACAATTACTGAATTGTGTTAGCTTTAACTATATGGTATTTAGAGTGTGCTTTATTTATTATTAGTATTTTTTGTATACTTCAGTTAACTAGTATGGGTTTGGTGAAAGCTATAAGCCACTCCTTATTGGAAAACTGGAGAAACTTTAGTCAGCAATTGTCCCTGTGGTTCATCTCCAAGCCCTGTTTGATCTGTTCAAAATAAATGACCATCTAAGGGTAAGCTGCCCCTCAACAGTATAGGGTCAAAAGAATCTGGTTAGCAGATGAGAAAATACATTTGGCTGGCTGCTTTGACCCAATCCATTTTCCCCCAGAGACTCCCCACCATCCAATGTAAGCCAATGTGGATATCATCTCTCCAGATTTCTCTAGGAAGAACCAGGCAACCTGGCTTTTCATCATATTCAGGGGTGTCTTGAGTACACAGTTTCTTCATTTTTTTCTCTCCATTAGACTTTAAGTTTCTTGCAGTCAGAGATCATATCAGAATGTTTTACTACTGAATTAGCAGTATCTAACTCAGTACCTGTCTGCAGTACTTATTCAATAGCTATCTTCTGGATGAATGAATAATCCTTGCTCACTGGCTACTGTTTACTGTTGGAAGGTTTCAAGCATGCCCTGTTACTTCTCCTAAACTTAACTATATGCTACCCTTTCACCATGTGTATTAGTTTTCTGGGTCTTCCATAACAAAATACCACAGGTGGGGTGGCTTAAACAACAGAAATTTATTTTCCCACAGTTCCGGAGGCTAGAAGCCTGAGATCAAGAAGATAGTAAAGTTGGGATTACCTGAGGTCTCTCCGTGGTTTGCAGCTGGCCGTGTCCTCATATGGTTGTACTTAAGTCTCCATGTTTTCTGTGGTTTATTCTCTTCTTATAAGAACACCAGCCATACTGGATTAGAAGTTCCCCCCCACCCTTGTATATGACCCCACTTTATCTTAAATACCTCTATGGGGGCCTTATCTCCAGATACAGTCATATTCTATGATACTTGGATTTAGGGCTTCAACATATGAATTGGGAGGAGGGGACACAATTCAGCCATGAAACAGAGTGGGAGTAGAGAGAAGCTGAAAATGACACTTCCTTTATTAATTTTCTCTTATATGTGGTAGAGTAGAAATTCTACCTCTGTCTGAAAATATGGGAATTGGGGAACTGATATATTTTCTCTCTAGATACATCTCCCACAAATGAGTGAAATGCAGAAGATGTGAGGAAATAAAGCTCCTTTTTAATGTTAGCATGTCCAGTAAATGCTCCTTTCAACATACTTGCAAACTACCTCTAAAAAAAGCTTCAGCCTAATAATGCTTTGTCTATAATGGCCCACAGAAGTCTCTAAGTCTATGATGAAAAGATTATATACATATATGTACATATATATATATAATTTTTATAGTAAGATAAAAATGTCTTTTAGGTTGTATGTTCCCTAAGAAATGTCCTACATACCATTCACAAAGCATTGATAGTTTCTTTATTTTATAAACTCTATATTAGTTCGAGTAAAAGTTTGACCTCCTGATCTGATCTCTTCTAGCCCAGAACTATTACCTTAGCAAGAAGTAAATTTCAATCAGATTTATTTGTTTTAATGGTTTGCTTCACGTAATTAAAACAGAAATTAGTATCTTGATGTATATCGCTCCCATACTAAAAACTTAAAATTGCATGTCATTGACTTCTACTGTTGGGGAGCAGAAAACAAGGAAAGGCAGAATGGAAAGATATTGGAGATCTATGTTATGCAGTAGCTAAATATTTGGTAAAACTATTGGCTACAACAACCTGGAAGGCATATATACTGAGTTTGCTAATCTAGAAAAAGTTGTTAGAAAGAGCTAGAATCTTAGTGTGTTGCTCTTTGCTGCATTTGGAATGGCATTACAAGGATGAAATGAGCTCAGGAAAGAATGGGCTGATTTGTGAATATAAATGGCCTCCTAGGAATGTAAAGGCTAACTGCTTCTGTAACTCTAAAATGTAGGTGAAAGACTTAGATTGTCAAAGTCCTAATAATGCTTCTCAATTAAAGGAAAAAAAAAGAACTTATTATAACAAATATAAAATTAAGGGTGTTGGGAATCCTATTTCTGGCATGACAGTGTGAGTAGCTTCTCAGATATTTTCCCCAGTAAAGCTAGTGAAAATTAAAATAATAAGATTAAGTTCTCTGAAAATGACTTTAAGGGATGTATAGCAAATGAAGACATATTTATCCAAGACAATCTATTAAAATTGTTAAGAACTCTAAGACTGTGTGGTATTTGAACCAAGACCTGCAGACTCCCTCTGCCTCTAATCTTAAAGAGATACACACTTCATCTCATATTACTACAGCCAAGAGTACAGGGCTACCTTTACTTTCCTATTTCCAGTTGGAGGGCTATCTTCCTGGGAGGGACAGGTCAGCAGCATTTCTTAACACTATCCAGCTACCTCTTGTTAAGTTCTGGGCAAGCATGGCTAAATGGGTCCCCTTCATCTTTCTAGCTTCCACTCATGGGATGGAGGCTCTACCTTGGGTGGTGCACCACTGAGAGCCTGAGCCCTGATGAACTTGCTCTGGATCATGGGGTGGGAGTTTCCACACTGAGAGAGGCAAATGAAGGAGATTTAGAGCTGCTGCTTTCCACTCCCCTCTTCTACTGAGTGCAAAACTCCGAAAGTGGAGATGTTTAGAGAGAACGTGTCTTTGTCCTCCCTACCCCACTGTATGGCTCAGCAGTTTATCTGGGGGTGGCATGGAAGGAGAAGCAAGGCTTGGAACTGATATCTCTAAATTTCCCCCAGAGCAATTGCCTTTATTTGCAATAGAGTCTGAGGAGTCCAAATCTGAGGGCACTTTTAAAAAGAGTGTCGTAAAAGGTGTTTGATAGATTAATTGCAGGTATAGGCTAAATTGTAGGCTGGCTAGTTTTTTGGACAGAAGTGGAGAGAGAGACAGCTGGGAAGAGCCCTCCTAGTGTCAGAACAAATCTCAACACTGACCTAAGAACAGTCTCTTCAAAGAGCCTGACTTGATTGTCTTAGAGTATGAGGCAATTTATGCCCCAGAGCATTGTTGGAAACAATAGAACAATCAGTCGGCTATTAGTGGAGCTTAACAGTTTGGTCAGGAAAAACATAGTCAAAATAGCTCTGCCAAAACCACTGTCATCCCCAGGCATCCTAGAGGCAGAGGCAAACTCTGCCCCTTTAGTAGCAACAACAGAAGCTTCCTGCTCTGGGGGAATGGGAACAGATAGACTTTACTAAATAATCCAGCCAGTCACTAAATATCCAAGTAAATAAATAACAGAAACAAGACCAAGAAGATAAGAGCCAAATGCTTAAATTTGCTATAATATATGATCTAAAATGTCTAGTTTCCAACAAAATGTTGAGACATAAGGTAATCAAGAAAATCTTTTATGCCAGAAACAAACAAGCAACAAAAACTATAGTGATAAAAATCAGATGGTGGACTTAAACTGTCAAAGGGCTTCAAAAATCTATTACAAATATATTGAAAGAATTAAAGAAAAATATGATTAAAAATTAAAAGACAGTATAATGACAATGATGCATCAAATATAGATTATCTGAAAGAGAAATTTTAAAAATAACTAAATGGAAATTTGCAATAAAAATTTTAATAATTGAAAATTTAAAAATTACTAGAAGGGCTTGATAGTAGGTTTGAAACTAGAAGAAAACCTCACAAAATTTTATATTGATAGAGATTATGCAACCTGAAAAACAGAGAAAAAGAATGAAGGAAAATAAACAGCGCCTAAGAAAAATGTCCCATTGCTTCATGGGAAATAGATGGGGAAACAGTGGAAACAGTGTCAAACTTTATTTTTGGGGGCTCCAAAATCACTGCAGATGGTGATTGCAACCATGAAATTAAAAGACGCTTACTCCTTGGAAGGAAAGTTATGACCAACCTAGATAGCATATTCAAAAGCAGAGACATTACTTTGCCGACTAATGTCCGTCTAGTCAAGGCTATGGTTTTTCCTGTGGTCATGTATGGATGTGAGAGTTGGACTGTGAAGAAAGCTGAGCGCCGAAGAATTGATGCTTTTGAACTGTGGTGTTGGAGAAGACGCTTGAGAGTCCCTTGGACTGCCAGGAGATCCAGCCAGTCCATTCTGAAGGAGATCAACCCTGGGATTTCTTTGGAAGGAATGATGCTAAAGCTGAAACTCCAGTACTTTGGTCACCTCATGCGAAGAGCTGACTCATTGGAAAAGACTCTGATGCTGGGTTAGATTGGGGCAGGAGGAGAAGGGGATGACAGAGGATGAGATGGCTGGATGGCATCACTGACTTGATGGATGTGAGTCTGAGTGAATTCAGGGAGTTGGTGATGGACAGGGAGGCCTGGCGTGCTGCGATTCATGGGGTCGCAGAGAGTCAGACATGACTGAGAGACTGAACTGAACTGAACTGAAGAAAAATGTAGAATATTATTGACACACCAACATATACCTAGTGGAACTACCAGAAGGAGAAGAGAGAGAGAATAGCAGAGTAAATATTTGAAGAAATATTGGCTAAAAATTTCCAGTATTTATTGACAAACATTGGTTTATACATCTAGGAAGCTCCATGAATCCCAAATTAGATAAACACAAAGAAATAGACACATCACAGTAAAAATTCTGAAATGCAAAGATAAGGAGAACATTTTGAACACTGCAAGAGAAAAAATGACTTATTTACAAGGAAACCCCAATAAGATTTACAGCTGAATTCTCATCAGAAACAATGGAGGCTGGAAAGTAATGGAATAACATATTCTATTCTTTCTCAAAATCAAGAGCTCAAGGGAAAAACCTGTCAGCCTGGAATCCTATATCTAGCAAACCTATATTTCAGAAATAAAGGCAAAATAAAGACATTCCCAGATAAACAGAAACAGTATTTAGCAGACCTGACTTGCAAGAAATACTAAACAGATTTCTTCAGACTGAAAGCAAGCGACCTCAGACAGAAGTTCAAATTTAAACAACAGTACAAATATATATTTATTCTCATTTATTTTCTTGACTGACTTTAAAAATTATATACAGCACAAGGAGGTGGGTGGGAGCAAAGCTGTACTGGGTTACGGAAATGATTCCAGATGGTAACTTAAATTCATAGGAACAAATGAAGAGAACTAGAAATGATAAACAAGAAGGTTAAAACAGCAAAAGCTATTAATATATACTTGCTCTCCTTCCTCCATTTATCTTCTTTAAAATATATAAAATTATATAAAATATAACGTATCATTGGGCTTATAAAATTTATAAATGTAATATATGTATCAAAATAATACCCCCAGAAAGAGAATATAGCTATATAGGAGTAATATTTCCATATCTTATGGAAATTAAGTTAGTATAAATCTGTAGCTGCTTCCGATAAGTTAAGAGGTATATTGCAAGCCATAAAGCAATACTTAAAGAAATATGTTTGGGAACGCATGTACACCCGTGGTGGATTCATGTCAATGTATGGCAAAACCAATACAGAATTGTAAAGTAAAATAAAAAATAAATTAAAAAAAAGAAATAACAGAAAAAAATAATTTAAAAAGTAGTCAAAAAATTAAAGTGACACCAAAAGGATAAGCAACAACAAAACAAATAGATAACTTTAGATTTCATCAAAATGAACTTTCCAGAAAGTAAAGACAAACTACAGAGTAGGAAGAAAAATTGCAGATCGTATACGATAAGGAGTTTGTATCTAGAAAAATAAATGGGTTCAAAATTGGGAAAGGAGTATGACAAAGCTGCATATTGTCATCCTGCTTATTTAACTTACACTCTGTGTACATCATGTGAAATGCTGGGCTGGATGAATCAAAAACTAGAGTCAAGATTTCTGGGAGAAATATCAACAATGTCAGATATGCAGATGATACCACTCTAGTGGCCAAAAATGAAGAGGAACTAAAGAGCCTTTTGATGAGGATGAAAGAGGAAAGTGAAAAAGCTGGCTTAACACTCAACATTCAAAAAACTAAGATCATGGCATTTAGTCCTATCACTTCATGACAAATGGAAAGGAAAAAGCGGAAACAGTGACAGTTTTATTTTCTTGGGCTCCAAAATCACTGTGGATGGTGACTGCAGCCATAAAATTAAAAGATGTTTTCTCCTTGGAAGAAAGCTATGACAAACCTAGACAGAGTATTAAAAAGCAGAGACATCACTTTGCTGACAAAAGTCCATATAGTCAAAGCTATGGTTTTCCCGGTAGTTCACATGCAGATGTGAGAGTTAGACCCTAAAAGAAGGCTGAGCAGCGAAGAATTGATGCTTTCAAATTGTGGTTCTGGAGAAGACTCTTGAGAGTCCTTTGCACAGCAAGGAGATCAAATCAGTCAATCCTAAAGGAAACCAACCCTGAATATTCACTGAAAGGAGTGATGCTGAAGCTGAAGCTCCAATACTTTGGCCACCTGATGCGAAGAACTGACTCATTGGAAAAGACCCTGATGCTGGGAAAGATTAAAAGCAAAAGGAGAAAGAGGTGCAAGAGGATGAAATGGTTAGATAGCATTACCAACTCAATGAACATGAATTTGAGCAAACTCTGGGAGACACTGAAGGACAGGGGAGCCTGGCATGTTGCAGTCCATGGGTTCCAAAGAGTTGGACATGACTTAGAGACTGAACAGCAACAACAATCTGGAATATATAAGACTCTTACAACTCAATAAGAAAAAGACCTCAATTGAAAAATTGTCAAAGGAGCCAAATAGACATTCTCCAAAGAAATATGCAAATAGCCAATAAACATACAAAAATGCTTGGTATCATAAGTCATCAGAGAAACAAATCAAAACCACAATGAACTACACTTCACACTTACCAGAATGGCTATAATCAAAAAGCCAGATAATAATTGTTGGTGAGGATGTGCAGAAATTGGAATACTCATGCACTCTTCATGGCAATATAAATTGGTACAGCTACTTTGGAAAACTGTCTGGAAGTTCCTTAAAGTTAAATATAGAGTTACATATTACCCAATATTTCTAATTATAAGAAGTGAAAGCATATGTCCACAGAAAAATGTGTACATTAATATTTATGGTACCATTATTTATGATAGCCAAAAGGTAGAAACGGTTCAAACATTTCACAGCTGCTGGACGGATAAACACATATGATATAACTCTGCTATGGAATACTATTCAACCATAAAAAGGAATCTATAATGTACTGATACATGCTTCCAAGTAGCCTTGAAAAATATTATACTAGGTGAGAGACATCAATCACAAAGACTGCATATACTCTCATTTTTATGAAATATGCAGAATAGGCTAATCTATAGAGACAGAAAGCAGTAATTCACTTGGAGCCAGAGGGATGGAGGAGTTAGTAATGGTACCTAAAGAGAATGAGGTTTCTTTGTGAGGTGATGGAAATGTTCTAAGGTTGTGATGAGGTTGCACAGATTTGTAAATATACTAAAAACCAATCAATTGTTTACTTTAAATGGATGAATAGAATGGCATTTGGGTTGTATCTCAAATACATACCTTAAAATAATTAAGTGGGTTGCCTTCCATTTAAGCTTGTTGCTTTGTTTTAGATGATCCAAATTCATTGCCATTACATTAAGAGAAAAGCAGGAGAGGCAGAAAGCAAAATGAGTTAAGAAACAGACAAAAAATTAAATAAACAAAATCATAAAGAAGCCCAAGCCATAAATTGGAAAGAAAATTTAAGTGATTATTACTGACTCAGGGAACTGACTAGAACCAAAGAGATTAGAAGGCAACAGGATTTTAAGGGGACTGTATTGCTAATGAAACAAAAAGTCTGGCCTTGCAAAACTCTGATTATAAAACAACCCTCAATTTCCAAAACTTAGATTAACCTGAAGTAGAGAGTAGCGGTTTTGACCTCTGAGTGTGTTTTTCAGTGCTCACTTCAGATACAGTCATGACTCTGCAGCCACAGTCATGGAGAGCAATGAGCAGAGTAGCTTCTCCTAGAGAGTTATGAACTGTGACTTTACCAAGCCACAGGCTTCATCATTGCTATGGATCTGTGATTACTCTCTGCTCTTTTCCTCTCTTCATAACTGGAGTCTTTATTGGAGTTATTTCTACTCTGCCATTGATGCAGAGGTGTATATGGGTGAAGAAGGATGTGTCTTCTTGGTTCATAGCTCATAGAACCACAAGAAACCACTTCAAGTTTGAATACAGAGAAATGCAATAATGCAGTGGCTCCTGGGCTTTACATGGATTATCTTTTTCCAGGATATTACTAAATGTGTTATATGTGTAGGAAGAAGGATGAACATGTCTATAGTGACCAGAAAGGCAGACAATGACAGAAATTGCTAGCTGTTCAAAAAAAAAGTACTCCATAGGTTTTTCTTCTTCATAATCACACAACTACAACATTTTCCAGCATCTTATGTTTAATTATGATCATGTGATAAGGTATAGCCAATAGAATGTGGGTAGAAGAGAATGTGAATCCTATTCAGACCTTACCATTAAAAATCACTGCAAGCTCTTTTCCATTTTTTTGCCCCTTACCTACTGGCTAGAAGGACGATGACCCTCATGGTGACCTTAGTAGCTGTGTATAAAACATGGCAGAGCCCCCATCAGCCTATGCCCTTGAGTGAATACATGAGCAGGGCCCTATCAATGTTTTTCTACTCAGTGAAAGTCTCTCAGTCATGTCCAGCTCTTTGCAATCCTATGCACTATACAGTCCATGGAATTTTCCAGGCCAGAATACTGGAGTGGGTAGCCTTTCCCTTCTCGAGGGGATCTTTCAACCCAGGGATCGAATCCAGGTCTCCTGCATTGCAGGCGGATTCTTTACCTGCTGAGCCACAAGGAAAGTGCTTTCTACTCAGTACCATTAGTTAAATAAAATTTTCCTTGAATTTGTATCATTACACAATTTTTTAAAAGCAATTATCCTCCACTGACTAATATGTTTCATCATTGAATGCATTTCTTGTACCTGCTTAGTTCAATAAATTGTGCTCACTGGGTATTCCTTTCTTTTTTTTAAATTGAGTCATGCATACTCTAAGTTGTGGCTTCAATGACTACTCAGACTTCTTACATTCTGTTCAAGGTGAGTTTTCCTCAAGTTTTCTTTCTCTCCTTGTATTTGATCTTATTGGTAGTTTTATTCCTATAAATTTTAGTCATGCATGGTATATCTGCAACATGGTTTTAAATAAAATGGGAAACATGAGGAATCTGCTCTGAAGTTAAATCAGAGGGAATGTAGACTGGGTAAATATGTACTATGGCTATTCTATATGTCTTCCCTACTCCATGTATTTAGAAACATAAGCTTTTTTTTTTTTTTAATAAATCTACATTAGGGATTGTCTTTGTTTTTTGTGCTCTGAAAAGAATAAAATTCATTTAAATCTGTAGTAGTCAAGCTGAATTTTTAGAACTTCTTAAAACTAATTTGGAGTACCATCCATAAAAGTTGATTATTAACTACAGAACCAATGGCAGTAATGCCCAACATTTTGGACTGACCATGATCCTGTAGCCTATTCTTGGCTTTAATTTTGTTCACGTATCACTGTGGTAGTAGTGATTTTTTTTCATTCTTTTCACCTTACATGTTGAGGAGATTTTCTAGAAAGTAACATATTAAAAAAAACCTGAAGTGTTACTCATTTAAATAATTCATTTTTCAATCAGAGACATCAGTTTGATGATTAATACACTGCATTCATTTTATCCTTTTAAGAAACCTGGAACAAATAGGCTTATACGGTATACATATAATTTGTTTAGGTGTTGAAATCTGAGCCTACATTTGTAAGAGAAAATTTCAAATGAGCCATAATTAATATGTCACTTTAGGAGAAGCAGTGGGATGAGGGGGTGGAAGTAAATGGATCTACCTGATGTTCTTGCAGTGTATGTGTGGAAAGGAGAAATTAGTTAATGCACAAAGAAAAGACCAGATTTGCAAACTAATTTCTTTGAGTTCACGCCAGAGTAAATAGGTATAGCTGTGGATATCTCCTTCTGGAGGTGTGGAAAGTGTAGGTTAAGTGTGATGGACTGCAGCCCATTTCATGAGAGGAAGTTTGGAATGCATTAATCTGGAAGGCCAGTCTTGTTTCTCTCAGTTCCACTGTCATTTACTGGGTGAAATATAAAAAGGTATTTAGCAATTTCAGTTCTCAATTTCTCTCTTGACTATGGAGAACCAACAGCAGTCCCTTTCTACCTTGCCTATTAATATGAAATGATAAATGGAAAGTAGAAATACTGTACAAACACCTATCACACTTGATACTTTTACCTGTGTTTCATGATATTTTGACACCAGTATCACTGTCATAGAAATTTAGTGTTTCAATATGAGTAAAAAGGCTCTTGGGGGAGTATCCTTTCAAATTGATTGTCAAGCATTTCAGTGAAACTTGGTGAATTTAGTTCTTTCTATACATACAGATCAGAAAGAGCTTCCATTCTGTCACCGTGATGAAACTTGTCTGGTTGACTCCAAAGAGAAAGCACTACTTTTTGGACTTCTGGTTGATTTCAGGACCATCAGTAAAGGATCATGAAGAGCCTTCTTTCTTTCTTACGCTTGGCTCTGAGAATTTCCCTCATACATTTCTTTCCTATCCAAAACTATTACTGAATACACTTTGGCTGAATAATAATCCAAAAAGAAAAGAAAAAGATGAGCCCTTTGAGGAGTACTATTTGATACTGTCTGGCAAATGATACATCTTCTAGCTAATCCCATAATCTAATTGCCGTGGCTTTTCAGATAATGTGAGAGCTTTGAGGTGAAAAAGATTGGAGCTGAAAATCAGAAGGCTTACCATTTTTGGTGATTAACTGCTTATAGAGGGTTGTGCCCATTTGAGGCACCCTTTTAAAGAGGGACATTGAAGAACAGTGGGCCTAAAGAAAAGAAAACATGTAGTGAGAGGACTTGGTAACATATCCTTTCAAGGACTGCACTACAACTGAGGATGTTCAGTGTGAAATTAGATGCTTACAAAAGCCATAATAGTACAACCCTAGTGTAATGTACTAGAGAAGAAAATCAGAAGACGACAACAAAAAAAGGTGAAGACAAGACAGAACAAGAGGATATAATGTGTAGAAGTGAAATTTGGTTTAAGATAATTGAAATAAAGTTTCTAATATCTGGCATTGCTAAATTGTAGTATTGAGGTCCAGATCACTGAAATTATTCTAGATGATATTGTTTTTGTTGTTTAGTCACTAAGTTGTGCCTGACTCTTTTGCTATCCCATGCACTGTAAGCCTCCAGACAAAGATGTCTATGGGGTTTTTCAGGCAAGAATACTGGAGTGGTTCACCATTTTCTTCTCCACTGGATAATTTTAGTAGTTCACTTATTAAATGTTTGAAAATACTGGGAAGAAAGCTTAATTACTTGAGTTATTACTTGAGTAAAATTAAGAGGGCAGACTCAGGAATTAGAGGAACTGGAATTCTATTCTGGGATCCATCATCTTTGATATTAAATATCAAAGATGCCTTTGATATTTAATATATTTAAGCTTAATTTTTTCATGTGTAAAATGTAAATGATCACAATATTCACCAGATAGGGTTACTTTACATATTAAATAAGATAATGTATCAAAAGTATTTAGTACTGTCCTACAAAATAGGAGGTGATCAAAAAATAAATAGTAGTCATTTATTTTTATTATTAATTATTACTATATGACGCAATCTGAAGAATTGTGTATGATGATATTATAATAAAAATATAGCAACAAATTTTTCCTGTAGAAGAACATCTTAATAAAGGTAATACTTTGATATTTTTCAGTAGTTAGAAATGTTACAAAAAGTGGTTATTAATAAATCATTATAGTTTGCATCTTGTTTATAAGATTGTCATTAATGTTATGCTACATAAATGCTAGGGATGAACATAAAAGAGACTATCTGGGGGGGAAAATCAATTCACTTTTCTTTCTTTCAACAACATGTCAGAAATCTGTGTGTATGTAGAGACTTCTTTACTTACACTCTAGTTTTACTCTCTAGGAAACTCTGTTTCATGACAGTGGAAAGTTAGGAATTAATTATGTTGTCAGTTACCTGTTCAACATTAACAAGTCACTGAAAGTTTGAGAAAGAAATTAAATGAACACAGAATTTTGTTGTCATTGGTGTTGTAAAGGTTTAAAATCCCAACTTGTCAAAAATTGGAACAAGTAGCTTGAGAGTTTAGGCAAAAAAACCCCAAAAAGTTATCCAGGAGAAATCCATAATAGCCTCAAGTGTCTAATGAATTTAACACCATTCAGTCTATAGTCACATCAACAGGTTTAATTTTTTAGGAGTTTGCAATTTGTGATATAGGAGTTGCAATTTCTGTGAGCTCATTGAAAAATCTTTCTATGTTCTGATTTATTCATCCTTCTCCTTTCATAAATTTCAGTGTTACAAAACTGTTAGTCATAAAAAGGCATTTATAGTTTGATATAATTTTCCTTCTTTTTCTTTTATTTTCTTTAAAAATGCAGTTTTAAAAGTAATAAAATACTTCCTTCTGTAAATCTTCAATCTTTTTTTCCTAAGGGAAGATTAATTTGTAAATATGATAATGGATTTGTAGAATATTAAACTTTCCCAAGAAAAATTACATTAACTTTATATGAATGAACACATCTAGCTTATTCAATTTATAAACTAATGGCTGAAAATCCCAAAACTGTTTCCTACTATGTGTCTTGTAACTGAAATGACTGCAGGCACAGCCACAAACATGGCATTTCACAGCAAATTTATTGGATGAAAAAATTCTTTTAGTCCTTTTATTGAGTTTTCCTCATTTAGCTGTATTTGGATTCTAGCTAATAAAATGCAATTTTTCTTACAAAAAGGTGAAAAAGTAAACACAAGCTCAAAATAATAGAAGCAATTTCTAAACAGAAAGTAGATTGAAAAGAAAAATACTTAGTTTAAATGTGATATTAGTAGTAAGGAGTCGGTGATGGAGATACTTTCACATTGTCAATGGGTGACTTCTTAGGTTAGGCAATGAGCTAAGGACTCAGTGGTTTACCTATGAGGCTATTATGGATTGACTCTGATATTTTTAATATTATTATTTTTTAAATTAAATCTTTACATTTTAATTTAAAATCTACTCAACCCTCCGGGACCCCCTAATGAAGCTTTATGAAAGTGAAAGTCACTCAGTTCTGTCTGACTCTTCGAGACCCTATGGCCTATAGCCTGCCAGGCTCCTCCATCCATGGAATTCCCCAGGCAAGAATACTGGAATGGGCTGCCATTCCCTTCTCCAGAGGATCTTCCTGACCCAGGGATCGAACCCATGTCTCCTGCCTTGCAGGCAGATGCTTTATCATCTGAGCCACCAGGGAAGTCCATATGCAGGTATAGTCTGTAGCTATCGGGGTACTGAGAAGGGTTTCCACAGAGGTGGCTAGATTGTAGGAGCTTCTGTGACTTCTACTTATTTATTTTTAATTGTATTGGAATATAGTTGCTTTATAGGCTTCCCAGGTGGCTCAGTGGTGAAGAATCTGCCTGCCGATGTAGGAGCCACACTCCCACAGGTTTGATCCCTGAATTTGGAAGGTTCACCTGGAGGAGGAAATGGAAACCCACTCCAGTACTCTTGCCTGGAGAATCCCATGGACAGAGGAGCCTGGCAGGCTAGAGTCCATGGGGTCACAAAGAGGTGGACATGACTGAGCGACTGAGCATGCACACATAGCTGCTTTATAATGGTGTGTTAGTCTCTGCTGTACGGGAAAGTGAATCAGCCATATATATATATATATGTATATCCCCTATCTTTTGGACTTTCTTCCCACTTAGTTCACCATAGATCACTGAGTAGAGTTCCCTGTATTATCCTTAGGTTCTCATTAGTTATCTATTTTATACATTATTATTTAGCGGTTCAGTTGTGTCCAATTCTTTGTGACCCCATGGACTATAACTCTGTTCATGGGATTTTCCAGGCAAGAATACTGGAGTAGGTTGCCATTTCCTTCTCCATGTAATCTTCCTGACCCAGGGACCGAACCCATGCCTTTTGCCTTGCAGGCAGTTTCTTTACCACTGAGCCACCAGGGAAGCCCTTTTTATACACAGCCATGTATATATGCCTATCCTAATCTACCAATTAATTCCACCCTCCCCTTCCCCCATATTGTGTGTGAGAAATTTAGCTCCTCCTGATCTTGGCTGTTCTTTATTACTCATTTTCACCAGCTAGAAAATTCATTGCATAAATTACTTCCTGGAGTCAGGCTAAAACACCTTAGTGTTCTGCCAGTATCCTGGGATGACATTAAGAGTGATCATTGACTGTTGTCCCTAGGCAATGCCCTAAATTCTGAGTGAACTTTGTACTGCTTGGGCCTCTCCCTCTGAGGGACTCAGTTGAGAGCCAGCTGAATTCATAGGGGAAATAAGCAGGAGAAGAGTCTCTAAATTGAAAATTAACACTAATAGTCCTATAAATAATCCTAACAAGAAACTTCTTGGAATTCTGATAATTCTCCCCAATAATTAGATACTCTTGTTTTCATAAAGGTTCTCTATTAGCAACTTGAAAAAAATCCTAAATCAAGGGAAGATTATAGTGAAGGGCAATTGTGGTGATTATCTTATTTTCTATTTCCCAGAGGGTATATTAGGAGGGACTTGGATGAGGTGAAGGGATGTAGGATTTGGTTCTCAGTCCCTGCAAGGGTAAGAAAATAGCTATAGAGAATACTTTCTAAGAATGTGGTGTTTCAATTTTGTTCATAAAATTGAGGCCTTTACTTTCTGTACTTTTGTTGACCTTTATTATGTGATTTAGGGAAAGTGATTTAAGTTCTTTCAGCATGTGATTTATTAATTGGGACCAACTGACTGCCTCAATGTATGTCAGTGATATGGACTGAATTTGCCAGGTTAAGGTGTTCATTGTAGAACTCCAGTTTAAACTAGTTTAAGCTGGGTGGTAGGTGGGATGTAAGAATTTGATCGTTTGGGTAACTGAAAAGTCCAGGAGTGTAGCTAGAATTAGACTTTGCTATATCCCAATGCTCTTGTTCGGAGAAGGCAATGGCAACCCACTCCAGTACTCTTGCCTGGAAAATCCCATGGACGGAGGTACCTGGTAGGCTGCAGTCCATGGGGTTGCTAAGAGTCGGACATGACTGAGCGACCTCACTTTCACTTTTTGCTTTCATGCTTTGGAGAAGGGAATGGCAACCCACTCCAGTGTTTTTGCCTGGAGAATCCCAGGGACAGTGGAGCCTGGTGGGCTGCCGTCTATGGGGTTGCACAGAGTCGAACACGACTGAAGCAACTTAGCAGCAGCAGCAGCAGCAATGCTCATATTGTGCCATTAGGGACTGGTCTGTTTCTATTTCTAAAAAAAAAAAAAAAGTTCTGTTTTCCTTTTATGGGCTTTCTCATTAGGCAGTTTCTACCTGTGGCCACCAGTTAGTCCAGTCGCACAGAGTTTCTCTTTCACCATAACCCTAGTAAATGCTAAGTCTCCTTGCCATTGTCTGATGAAGATCACTTGCCCACCCTTGGAGCTAGATGTGAAGTTCCACCCAGTCCACACGACTGAATGTGGGTGAATGGTGATTCTTTAGGGGAATTTGGATGGAATTTAGGGGAATTTAGAAACAAGAGATATGTGTGATGAGCAGGTACCATCATGAAAAGAAGAGAGGCAAGGCACAATAAATAACTAGGACAATAACCCAAGTGTCAAGATCAAATCAGGAATCATTTTGCTACCTCATAAAAAGTATTCTGGGCATTCTTTGTTGGAGCCTTGCCATTCAAAGTGATACAGGGGATTGAAATGTCCTTGTGGGTATAGAAGTAGCTGGAAAGAAGAATATTCTTGGTGTATGAGCAGTTTTGCAATGTTATCTGTAAGTTTTATTCCTTTCAACTAAGATGCGGTTTCTACAAAAGCAGGCAATATGTTATAGTCCTTTATTGTACTTCTGTAAGAGCATAGCCCAGCGCTAGACATAAAGCAAACACTCAGTATATACTTTTGATGCATTCATCTCAGCTGTTTGCAATGCTTATCACACTGGAGGATTTCCTAGTGATTTTTCTCAAAAACCCATCCTCTCTGAGAGCTCCATTTGTTTCCCATCTTTCCATATCTTTTGAAGAGTCTGAATATGTCCTTTTAATGTGCCTACAGGTTTCTGTGCTTTCTATCACACCACCAACGCTCTGTCTGGCAGAAGCTGGGACCACGGCTGCTGTCTTTCTTCCATGCCCAAGGGCTGTGCTGAGCAAAGTATTGCTTCATGCTGCTTTCCTGATCCACCTTGCATAACTGCCTGGAAGAAAGTACTTTTATGGATAATCCCAAAGGGGGAAATATATTGAACATTACTTTGCTATAGCATATTATATGGATTAAATCCATTAAAAATACTCTATTACAGTTGAAATTCCGCATAGAGCAAGAGTTGCATGTTCTATGTCTTAAACAATGGTCAATTAGTTTCAGAGCATATTTGATACATTGTAATTAGAAAACAACCAAATAATTGGAATAGTCCTTCAAAACAAAGGATTTTAGTGTCCTATAAGAGTTTTTGATTCAGTATATGGAGAGAGTCTAAGAGAAAATATAGTCCAAGGATAGAAAATAGATTCATCTTGTGTGCCAAATTTGATCAGTTGGTGGTGGTTGCCTGGAGTGCAGTGTTAAGGAAAAATTTATGGCTAAGTTCAGGCTCAGTGGGAAAAGTGCTGGGATAGAGTTTTTTATTTCTGCCGCGGTTAAAAAAGGGGGTAGTAGCACCATATGTACGGCATATTTGCTGACTCGATGCAGTCCACCATTTTACAGAATCACTGACTAGACGAATTAATCCACGGTCGCATTCCTAGTTGGTAGCACAGCCTAGTCTTTTTCGTTCAGTCTTTCAATAGTTGCTCAAAGGCTATTTCCATATGGATTAAATGAGATAGGCCTGTAAAAGCAGTCAGAATAAAATCTGATAGATCATTGAACCTCGGTAACCATTAGCTAAATGTAACATTTTAGTTAAATTATACATCTCTTTATTAACCAAGGAATCAGCAACTGTTTATTGACCATATACTATGTGCTAGTAAATACTTGTCACAGTTGACTTCTCAATTTATTTTTCAGCGGTTGATCATTTTTCTACCAGAAGCAAGGAGCTGGTGTCATGATTCATCTCTATCATGTTGTTTTGCTTTTTCATTACCAACCAAGCTTATTCCCTTTTTGAACCCTGAAGTCTACTGCCCATGCGTAGATGAGGTAGAAGTGCACGTATTTCCACTAATATCATTCTGTGTGTATTGCCCCCTTTCTTAAAAATGCACTACCTTTTGGACTCTATGATCAATCTCATGAAAACAAAATATATTCAAGGGAATCAGCATCATATTAGGGACTTGGATTTTAATAACAGGTGTCTAACGTGTGCATGCGACATGCAAAATATGCTGATGCAAATGGATGATTGCATGTGCAAAAATATGCAGATTAATGTGCAAACAGATGTTCAAATAATTTCCCATTATTGCATGCCATTAGCTCCTTTGAATGCACAACTGCATATTTTGTATACAGATATGTTTGTATTGTTTGTATTTCATGTGTGCAATTTATACATATCTTTTCAAGGATTTGTCTCCATCGTGTCCTTAATTGGGAAGCCTTAACCTTCTAAGCTTTCTCAGTTCCCTGAGACAGTTCTCTGCAGAAAGGGGAAAACACTATATGCCTTACCCTTAGAAAGCTCAATGTCACCAGAAGATAAATGCTAATTTTTATCTGTCTCTCTTTGTTAGAAATGTGGTCCTTTCCTATCAATACAGCTTTTGATGTCAGTGTAATAAAATGTAAAATCTGTGCAGATTCTCAAACTGTCAAAACAACAGTATGCACTTAACAAAACTTATCTAGCTTTTTGTAAGTGTTTAATTTTTTTGTTTTGTTGGTTTTTCTTATGTCTCCATTCCTGCAGTCTTATCAGTGCTCACAGATAACCCCACAAAAATATATTCTTGATTTTGAGGTAAGAGAAAGCTTGGTTTATGATGAACTCTTTTAGAGATTTTTTTTTTTGGACAATTCTTGATATCAAGTTGGGAATTAGAACATAAAATATAGTTGGAAACTCATTTTTATACCAACCATTTTAACTGATTTGCTCCGAGTTGCTGTATTTCATTACTAATTTGGTTTAGTTCATTTCTAAAACAAGAAGTTTATATATATCATTGGAAAACTAAAATTTAAAAAGCTAGATATAGTTCTCAAATAGTCATTTCTAACATCACACAATGCATTTCATAATATGTTTTTCTAAAATAATATTTCACTATATCACCATTCCCTCAACCTGAGTTCTAGCATTATTTGGTTCAAAATCTCCATAAATTACTTTATTAATGAAACATTTTATTCTGACATCAATATTTTCAAATTCTCTTCCAAAGAAACATTGAAATGCATACTGAATACCTCTCCTTCTAGAATCAAAAGGTGTCTATATATCTAAATAGAATTTAAATACCAAATAGCTCAAAGAGGGATAAGAAGAGAAAAAAGACATTCATAAAGATTATTTGTGTTTTTCTAAAATATATGGTGAATATCTATTTTATTCCCAAATGGTAATTCTTAAAGTACATAGTCTTATTATATACTGATGCAATTAAAAATGAGGGTGATTTTAGTGAGGTTGTTATTACTCTAAATGTAGTTAAACATAAAGGTTACACTGGAAAATATTATTTGAGATCTAATGTTTCCTATGTAATCTCTAAAGTAAAAGTTATACATGTTTTGGTGCTAAAACCTGAAGCAGAGCACAGATAAGAGTTAAACGTTTCTTCTCTTCTTTTGAGGTCCCCTCCCCTCCGATCCTACTTATTATTAGGACTTCTGAAGCATTAAATCTAAAGGTCCATCGGCTCACATCTTCCAGCCCTGCCTGTCTGTGGACAGGACCCTGTCTGTCTGTTTCCTCTATTGCACTATTTTGTTTGTACTACTGTAATCATTTTGCTGGCCCAGATCTGTGTGGGTGTGCTGGCAGCTTTACAACAAAGTTACATGGGAACAGAGTTAAGGTTGAATATTTATTAGAAGAAGCCATCTGGCGTCAGGCTGTCTGTACAGGGGGCTGGCTTCTTTAGTAGGCTCTCCTCTTTCTCTAGAGTTCTTCCTCCCTCTCTCTCTTCTGCTCCTGCTCACCCTGCTCCTCACTTCACAGTTCTGAAAAAGTTGACTCTGCCTCTCTCACCCATTTACTTTGTCCTTTGTTATTTGTGTTCTTAAAAAAAAAAAAATGCCAGATCATTCTGTTTCTTTTAAAATGCTTCTCTTTTCTTGGAGGCAGCTTTTGCTTGTTTCCACAATGACAGTGTCCGCAGAGGGTCACCAGTAGAAGGCAGCAGGGCTGCCAGAGCAGAACAGTGGCTTGCTTCCTACGTGGGCTTGCAAGTTGCCTTAAACATCCATTTCCTGTCGCTACCTTTCTTTCTTACCTCCACTCAGCAAACTAATATAAAAGCACCTCTCTTTGGAGCCAGGCTACTCTCCACATAAGAAATCAGATGCGGTAATTCCCATAGCCTTCTGCCATTCTGCTCCAGTTCAGCTGACTTTAAATTTTTGCTACGCTGTGCTTGAAATGCTTAGTTTTTTCACTTACCATTTCATGTGATACAGTTGTTCATTCTCTTCTGTGAATGTCCCTCTTGTCTTTTACAACTCTTCCTGCTTCTCCATTCCCCCTCTCGCCTAAACACAGGGCCTCTGCTGAGAGCCTTCCCCAGTTTATGTAGTTTGTCCTGCTGTAAGTGTGCTGCCTCAAATTGCTATTGTCACCAACCTGCTCCAGTGATGCTCATTTTAAAACACGCATGGTATGTAACCAAGGAAGCCAGTGGGAAAGGAGGCTCATGAGCCAATGATCACCACTGCACTTGAAAATCCTTTCCTACATGGCAACAAGAATATTGTGAATGCAAAGCGGGCCTGTTGTTCCTGCTTTGCTTCTTGTGGGATAACAGCCAAACTCTGAGTTAGCGTCAGTGAAGTCCCCACATGTTAAGTTTCTCCTTGCTCCACTCTGCAGTGTGGGAAACTGCCAAGAGAGAGTGAGAGAGCGAAAGCGGAGTGAGAGAGAGAGATCATGGTGCTAGGAGGGAAGGCCTTTGTAAGGCTGGGTAAACCTGGGACAGTGCATGTGTTCTGATACTGGAAGGGTGGTGGTTTGTTTGCTCAGTTCCCTAATTATCCAGTGTACAGGAGTTATCACAGGCATCAGATGGGAGAAATTAAATTTAAAACCTCCAGTACGGATGGGCTATAAAGAATCTAAAGAGTTCAACAAACTTGAATCAAAGTCGGTTTAATAACTATTGTCTCTGCGCCATTGTACGATTGTAGGAATGGATTTCTCCCCCTGAATGTGATTTTTCATCATTTTCTCAGGTGGAATGTGGACTAGCCAGTCACTTTAGTAGAGAACCCTTATTTGAGGCAGCTTCAAATGCCTCATCATTTCTGAATGAGTTTCAGCTCTGGGAGATTTCAGTGCTGGAAGAATTGCAATAAGCTATGAAACTTTATCCCTTCTCAAGACTCTTCCAAGTCACTGGGGAGCTCTGGCTTCCACGGGTAATGGTAATCGCTCTACTCACTTATAGAAGGCAAGGTACCACCTCAGGGGTCACACGACAATACCAGAGAGGTTAAATCAACTTCCAGCTGAGGTTTTACAGATACATTTGGGATCTTGGAATGATATTACCATATTATTGTGCTTTTACTCTTGTTTCTTTTGGCTCAGAGCTGAGGGAACAGTCTTGTGTAATAGATTTACCCAGGGAAGGCTTTACCTGATCTGAGCAATACTGGGTTCTAATGTCACCCTGTTTTGATTTAACATATAAGAAATGTCTCAGAGAGAAATGTTGTTGGTATTCTGAGACTTGTATTTATCTTTAATTTTTGAAAGACTTATTCAGGAAAAGAATCCAACACAGAATCTCAGGGGAGATGAGCATGGAGTGAGAGTAATAGCTATTAAAATAAGAGAGGCGCTCAGGGAAATGACTGGTCATTTTATCCTTTTTTTCCTTGAAAAATCTGCCAAATAAAAGAGTTGCCTGATTCATCTACCATTGGGAGATCTAATTGTGCCTATGTTTAAGAACATATGCATCTACCTAAGCTTTTCTGTAAAGCTTTAATTGGATCAAGAAATGGCTTTAACCTGAATAGTCACCCTAATAATCAGTATCTCTTTATGGATTAATCATTGACAAATCATAATGAGAAAATATTATTATTATATAATAAGTTCCCAAGACTTATTTATAATCTGTTATTTATAAATAAATTTATGAATAATATAAAGCTTATTTATATCATTTATAAATAAAAGGATAGGTATGATACCTATTCCCAAGGCTTTAATAATCTTACAGAGTAGATCAACAAGCCATATGCTAAGAGAAATACATGAATACAATGACTAAAAAGTATGAAATAGTTTGCTGTCTGTAAATTTCTTGATTTGTTTCTCAGTATTTGAGAACTTGCTATAAACAGGATATTGTATCAGGTATTGTGGTATATTCTAAGCTAAATTGATTCAACATTTATACTTAAGGACCTGACAATATAGTTTGAGAGGAAAGCCCTTTCATGGACAATCACAAATAGAAGTCAGTAATTGCCATAAGAATGATCAAAATAATGAACTAGTGGGGATGGGGGCTTCCCCAGTGGCTCAGAGGGTAAACAATCTGCCTGTAATGTGGGAGACCTGGGTTCAGTGCCTGGGTTGGAAAGATCCCCTGGAGGAGGGCATGGCAACTCACTCTAGTATTCTTGTCTGGGAAATCCCCAGGGACAGAGGAGCCTGGTGGGCTGCAGTCCATGGGGTTGCAAAGAGTTGGACACAACTAAGCCTAGAGAGCAGCAGCAGTGGGGATGGCCAGGGAGGGCTGCGCTGTTATAGTGATGCTTAGGCTGGGCCTTTAGGAAGAGTGCTATCGATTTCTGACAGGGTAATTCATACACACAAAGTGGTTCATCTTAGAGCAGAGGGAATCTGTATAGTAGCAGTGAAAAAAGGGTAGGACTGGATGAAAGATCTTAAATGCCAAGATAACTGCATTTATATAACTTGAGTGACATTTGGAAGTCACTTGAGTAGGTGGTGATAAAATTATAGTAGTGTTGTAGGAAGATAAATCTGGCTGTGTTTTGGGAAGCAGGAGATTATGGAAGAAGTTTGACTAACCATCAGAGTAATACTTCTATGAGAGCAGGCCAAGTTACATTAAAGTAAGGGTAGTTATGTCAGAGTTCAAAGAATGACAAAGGAAATGAGAGGATATAGATAAATAGTTAGATATAGGTCTTGGACAATTGGATGAGTAAGAACAAGACAAAGATGCAGTCTGAGATATTTTGAGCTTGGTATGCATACAATTGTGGGAAAGTAAATAGAAATAGAGAAATCAAGTGATAAAAAAATTAAAGGCAGGGTAAATATTTATGATTTGAAATTATTACATTTGACACACTTGAAGAACATCCAGGTGGCAGCTTCTAGCCTGAAGGTGAAAAAAAGAGGGGATATGATTCATGGGAGAATCAGAAATCAATTTGTGAATTATATGCATAGCGGAGATAAATTAATATATGAAAATGGATACCATTTTTAAGATAAAGAGTATAGAAAGTTAGAAGAGAATAAGGCTCAGAATAGAATGTTGAGAAAATTATCTAAAGTGTAACAAGAGAAAGATGAACTAATGAAGGATTGATTAGAAAATTATCAAAAGAAGAATAAAATCAAACAATGTAGATAGAGCAAAGAGTAGAAGGTAGATGGAGAAAATTGAACTTGAAACAGAGTTATCATGATCTGGATGTGGGTGAATTTAACTCAGATGACCATTATATCTACTACTGCAGGCAGGAATCCCTTAGAAGATATGGAGTAGCCATCATGGTCAACAAAAGAGTCTGAAATGCAGTACTTGGATGCAGTCTCAAAAATGACAGAATGCTCTCTGTTCGTTTCCAAGGCAGACCATTCAGTATCACTGTAATCCAAGTCTAGGTCCCAACCAGTAATGCTGAAGAAGCTGAAGTTGAACGGTTCTATGAAGACCTACAAAACCTTTTAACCTTTTAGAACTAACACCCAAAAAAGATGTCTTTTTCATTATAGGGGACTGGAATGTAAAAGTAGGAAGTCAAGAAACACCTGGAGTAACAGGCAAATTTGGCCTTGGAATGTGGAATGAAGCAGGGCAAAGGCTGATAGAGTTTTGCCAAGAGAACGCACTGGTCATAGCAAACACCCTCTTCCAACAACACAAGAGAAGACTCTACACATGGACATCACCACATGGTCAACCCTGAAATCAGATTGATTATATTCTTTGCAGCCAAAGATGGAGAAGCTCTATACAGTCAGCAAAAACAAGACCAGGAGCTGACTGTGGCTCAGATCATGAACTCCTTATTGCCAAATTCAGACTTATATTGAAGAAAGTACAGAAAACCACTAGACCATTCAGGTATGACCTAAATCAAATCCCTTATGATTATACAGTGGAAGTGAGAAATAGATTTAAGGGCCTAGATCTGATAGATAGAGTGCCTGATGAACTATGGACAGAGGTTCATGACATTGTACAGGAGACAGGGATCAAGACCATCCCCATGGAAAAGAAATGCAAAAAAGCAAAATGGTTGTCTGCAGAAGCCTTACAAATAGCTGTGGAAAAAGAGAAGTGAAAAGCAAAGGAGAAAAGGAAAGATATAAGCATCTGAATGAAGAGTTCCAAAGAATAGCAAGAAGAGATAAGAAAGCCTTCCTCAGTGGTCAATGCAAAGACATAGAGGAAAACAACAGAATGGGAAAGAATAGAGATCTCTTCGAGAAAATTAGAGATACCAAGGGAACATTTCATGCAAAGATGGGCTCGATAAAGGAGAGAGATAGTATGGACCTAACAGAAGCAGAAGATATTAAGAAGAGATGGCAAGAATAAACAGAAGAACTGTGCAAAAAAGATCTTCATGACCCAGATAATCATGATGGTATGATCACTCACCTAGAGCCAGATATCCTGGAAAGTGAAGTCAAGTGGGCCTTAGAAAGCATCACTACAAACAAGGCTAGTGGAGATGATGGAATTCCAGTTGAGCTATTTAAAATCCTGAAAGATGATGCTGTGAAAGTGCTGCACTCAATATGCCAGCAAATTTGGAAAACTCAGCAGTGGCCACAGGACTGGAAAAGGTCAGTTTTCATTCCAATCCCAAAGAAAGGCATTGCCAAAGAATGCTCAAACTACTGCACAATTGTACTCATCTCACATGCTAGTAAAGTAATGCTCAAAATTCTCCAATCCAGGCTTCAGCAATACATGAACCGTGAACTTCCAGATGTTCAAGCTGGTTTTAGAAAAGGCAGAGGAACCAAAGATCAAATTGCCAACATCCACTGGATCATGGAAAAAGCAAGAGAGT